>NW_011350048.1:21539-26555 GCF_000735185.1 Notothenia coriiceps
AAAGATCCAAAAATACTTAAAGTTCCAAATATACTTCAAGTTCCAAAAATACTTCAAGTTCTAAAAATACTTAAAGATCCAAAAATACTTCAAGTTCCAAAAATACATAAAGTTCCAAAAATACTTAAAGTTCCAAAAATACTTAAAGATCCAAAAATACTTAAAGTTCCAAAAATACTTAAAGTTCCAAAAATACTTAAAAATACTGAAAATGGTTGGAAGATAAGGAGGAAGGACAATCAATACTGTATATAGTCAATGTGAGGTAAAGTGTGTCGCCAAGGTAACCGGTTAGAACTCTAAGTGGCGATGAGGTCTTAAAATGTATGGAAAGGGTCCAAAGATCCAAAAATACTTAAAGTTCCAAATATACCGTTCTCTGAGTTGATTCTCGCCAAGTAGCCAATATAAGGCTAAATCATCTTGCCGAATAGTGAGCCTGTGTCGATGTATGAAAACTATGTCAGAAATGGTTTATAAATGGTTCTTAAGGATTAATAAAGTCTTTACAACCTAATTATAAACCCGTCATGAATAGTTTATGTAGTCTTATTGTAAAGTGGTACCAAAGTATGTATATCGGTAGATCCCATCAGAACTCCCGGAAGCTAAAGGTGTCTCTCTTTCTTCTTCTTTCCTCAGCGAGTTCCTCCAAAGACTCAGAGTCGTCGAAGGAGGAGCCTCGGAGGAAGAGGAGAGGCGACTCTTCGTCGGAGGAAGAGGAGGAGAAAGATTCAAAGCAGAAGCGCCGACGTATCGCTCTGAAACGCAGACGAGCCTCCAAGGACGACGAGTCGGACGACGACTCTGACGCATCGTCTTCAGAAGAGGATCGACCCGTCCGGAAACGTGTGAACCGAATCGACTCTGACGATGACGAGGAGGAGGAAGAGGAGAAGGAGGAGGAGGAAGAGGAGAAACCGAAGGAGAAGAAAGCAGACGAGGAGACAAAGGGAACAGTGGACAGCACTCCAGTGGCACTGGAGTGCTGTCCACTGTTCCCTTTGTCTCCTCGTCTGCTTTCTTCTCCTTCGGTTTCTCCTCTTCCTCCTCCTCCTTCTCCTCTTCCTCCTCCTCNAGAGCGGAGCAGCGCAACTGAAATTATGAGCTTTTGACGGCGCTCTATGCATGGGGATCCCTTGAGGGGGTTACCCGACTTGTCGTTGCAGTAAATTAAAGGGTGTTCATGTTGTCGTTGCTGTGGACCTTCTTAATCTACCTTCTTTGGGGGCCCCCTTCTGGTCCAGGGCCCCAAGCAGTTGCCTGCCTTGGTGCGCCCCTGAAAGCACAACATTTGTTAAAATAAAATAACTAAAAGTACATAAGAAAAAGAAAAATTAGACGACAGCAATTACTTACAAAATATACAAAATGCAGAATGCGGATGTAAGCTACAAATAATAACAATAAAACCAACCCTCCCTCCCAGGCATAAAGATGCATTGTTTTCTTATACTTTTAATTTTTGAATGTAACATAAATTATGCAATCTTTGTTCTAACCTTTTTCATGTTTTTTTCTAAAATACTTTGTCTTTTTAAGTGAGATTTTAAAGGAATTAATTGTTTTAGTAGCCATTTTTGGCTTTTCATTTACATTGGTTTCCTCTTTTAAAAGTGCAAAGCTCCTCCACTTTAAATTCGGATGAACTGCAGATTTTTTAAATGTTTCTGTCATTTTTCATATTTTCTTGTAAACATTTCTTATTTTTCATATTTTAGATTAGTTTTATTTTTTGAGATTTGCTCATTTTCTCACAACGTAATCCTCCTACTGTGTGTTAATTATGCACTAAATCAAATTGCCTGCATGTGTAAACCTACAATAGTGGTTCAGTCAGTAGGGGCTTGGACTGGGAGCTGTAGGGTCGCCGGTTCAAGTCCCCGACCAGACCTAACATATGGAGTGTGGACTGCTACTTGGAGAGGTTCCAGTTCAACTCCTGCCCTGCCGTGGTGCCCTTGAGCAAGGCACCAGACACCCCCCCCACCCACCACTCCCATTGCGCTGTACATTTCACTGTGTGCTCTGCATTAAAAAGGGTTTCATCCCTCCCAATATTATTATTATTATTATATACACTGCAGAGGAAAATACGCTTTTTTTTTTTTTTTAAATACAGGAGAAAATAAACAGCTGGGAAAATATAATTATGATGCATAATTTGACTGTTATAATTGTATAGGTTTAACTGTAATATAACGTATGCATTTTTTGTTTTAACCTTTGTGTATTGTGTATCACTATTGCTTTATAACAGCGGATTTGTTTGTTTATTATTTTTAACCATTCTTTCCTTTTTTAATTTGTAAAACTTCTTACTAAATTCAGCACCATTTTTAATATTCTTAAAAACTGCACAGCTCTTCCACTTTAAATTCTGATAAACTTCGCATTTCTGGAAATGTTCCGAGCAGTTTTCATACGTTTATTGCACTTTCTTTTTTGTATACTTATTTTACATTTTTAAAATAGTTTTAATTCGAGTTTGCTCCTTTTTTTCAACAAATGTTCTCATATTACTGTGTTTAAATGTGCACCCTTATTCACTAAAGCAAATTGCCTGCATGTGTAAACCTACACTAGGCAATAAACCTAATTCAGAACATCACATTAGAGATAGTAAACATAGATATTGACTTTACATGTTGCGTAACAGGACGAATGGCAGTTAATTCCCCATCACAACACCCCGTCCCCCACAATGCATCACTCTCTGTGCTCCCTGTTGCATCACTGATGAGTTATTGATGTTTTCAGAGCGACCCGTTCAGCACCGCCGGCTCTCTTTCTGCAGAGGAGCGTCTGCGCGCCGCCCAGCAGCCCGTCTGCAGCCTGCAGGCTTTCCTGCAGCTGGCTGCGCAGACAGAACAGCTGGTGATCTTTGACCTCTACCGGCCCCCCAGAGGTCATCCGTTCAGAGACACCTGGATCCAGCGCACGCTGGAGGTCATCCACAACGAGTCCTCCATCAACTCCTCTCAGGTCAGTGCTCCTCCTGCTCTATTCACACTGACGGGGGGCTTCACTGAGGGGGCACTAAAGACAGAAATAATGACTAAATACTGGCTGCAGTTTGAGCCTCTAACCATCACTTAAGGTGTCTGTCTGTCTGTCTGTCTGTCTGTGTGTAGGTGCTCTGGCTGCCCTCTGACCTCCGCTCTCTGGTGCATCTCTCCGACCCTTCCCTCCAGCAGACGTCGGGCAGCCGGCTCCCCCCGGAGGATCTGCAGAGAAACAACATCCTGAGACTCAACCTGCACTACAGCGACATGTCCACTCAGAGCCCCAGGTGTGTGTGTGTGTGTGTGTGTGTGTGTGTGTGTGTGTGTGTGTGTGTGTGTGTGTGTGTGTGTGTGTGTGTTGCTCTTAGAAAAAAAATCATTGGTCCCCGGCTTGAGCTTGAATCTCAGGATCCATGTATCTGTGATCCTCTCCAGAATGGAAGTAGTCATCACATACAGAGCATCAACTAGTTCCTGAACAGTGTCCTTCACATGCTGATATCCAAGAGAGGGAGTTACACAGTCACAAGATGGAGGAATAGAAAGCAGTATTCAATGTTTACTTCAGATTAGCTCCACGTCAGAAATGATCATGCTTGTCATATGTCTCTCTCCATAGAGGCTGAATCATCATGTTAATCACATAGCTATCATATGCCTCAAACAGTCCTGATGCTCTTCTAGGTAATCACACATCCTGTCATGTTCACAGCTACAGTTGGGATACCTTTGATATCATGTGACTCTCATGTTGGAAGAGTTCATTCACTATTTTCCCAACAGTTATCATATTTTCTCTTCTCTCGTGTCTCAGTGCGTACTCAGCGGGTAACGTCAGCACTAACCTGTACGTGGTGACCCAGCCGTGGCTCTTCTCCCTCGCCTGGTGCTCAGGGGTTCAGTCGGTCACCACCAACAACCCCCAGCTGCTGAGCTCCATCACCGCCCCGCTGTTCCTCATGGTAACACTCAACCACACTGTGTACAAGTACTCTGAATGTGTACTTGAGTATTTCCATGTAATGCACCTCTTCCCCACTAAGTTTTGAAGCACAATTGTTCAATTAAATACGTATGTCCGCCAACAAAATAACTTTAATCCATTTGATATTTACAGATAGCCCCTTAATAAATGTACTGTCCATACTTTGCTTTTTATGGTATCCATTTAATAAAAAGTGCATTTAGTCTTCCTCATGGTAACACTTCACCACACTGTGTACAAGTACTCTGAATGTGTACTTGAGTATTTCCATTTTATACTAATGTACTTTAAATTCAACAATATTTGTACATACGGTCCCTTAATAAATGTTTTGTCCATACTTTGCTTTTGATGGTATCCATTTAATAATAATTTAGTTTTGCCCCGCTCTGCCTCATGGTAACACTTCACCACACTGTGTACAAGTACTCTGAATGTGTATTTGAGTGTTTGCATTGTATGTAACGTTTAACCTCTTCACCACTAAGTTTTAGATGCACAATTGTACTTTGAAATCAACGATATTTGTCCGACAGGAACAACTTTACAGTCTATTTGATATGTATAGCCCCTTAATAAATGAAATGTTCAGTTCTTTTTATGGTATTAAACATGAAGTGCATTTAGTTTGGTATGTTTCAACGCTTCTCTTCTGTATCTGTGTGTGTCTCAGAGTCCAGAGGAGTACAACCTGATGTGGATTCTCACTGATCTGCTGTCCCTGCTGCTCATCATCCTCTTCTTCATCTTCCACTGGTGATTTAAACACACAGTTTGTGCATCCTTAACTCTCACTAAAACAGCTGTAAATGTGTGTCTAATCCTTTCAAAGGAAAAGCAGCAGGACATCTTCACAATTGTTAGACAATTAGATAAACAGATCAACTCTGTGGTTGAGTCCAGTTTTTATCACCTGAGGCTCCTGTCCAAAGATTAAACCGGTTTGATCCTTTTTAGACTTTGAGCGTGTAATTCATGCCTTTGTTTCTACGCGTCTAGATTACTGTAATGCACTTTATGCCGGCC
>NW_011350048.1:26579-29351 GCF_000735185.1 Notothenia coriiceps
GGGGGGGTCGGCTGTGCGTGGTGATGAAAAGCTGGTTCGTGGGGCCCCCAGTGAATGTTTGCCTAGGGCCCCCACAGACTCTAGAATCGCCACTGTGTGCTTTTGGTTGTACATGTTGTGTATTCATCCCTATAAAAATGAGATCACAAATAAATTAAAAAACATATGCATCATATATGTCTCCATCCGTTTATCTCTCCTGAGACTCACGGAGAGGAACCAGGCTCCGGCGTTGAGGCTCTGCAGCTCGCTCCAGCTGAACAAGGAGGCGGCCGTGTTGGTTCTGTTGGGGAAGACGTGCTGGACGTTGGTGGTCCGACGCAGCGTCTGATCGTGCATCAGGAAGGGGACTCCGTCCACACTGCAACCAGGACATGATGATCAATCAATACGTGTACTTATTTATCACATGTTATCAAATGTCATGAGTGAAATGTAATCTGTCGGTTCCCTTTATTTGTTATTGTGGTCAACATGTCAGGGAAATCTAAACTGTGTATCAATATCGATGATAAAAAAGTACGCATCACGGATCAACTGCTATTTCCTATTTGGCTTTTATCAGTATATTAGAAGGCTATAACATTACTTTTTTTCAAAATTGTACAAAATACTATACACTTTATTCTACTTTTTTATACTAGAAAGTTCAATTTTATTCAGAGTCTTCATGCAGACAACCATTATAGTATCAACCAATGACAAAAAACATGTTGTATTTTCAATAAAAGGCGAATAATCTTCCATATATCCAGTATATATATATCCAGCGGCTGACTGACCTGATGGTGACGTCCGTCTCCAGACCTTCACTTCCTGTTTCCACGGCTTTCTCAAATGACATCAGGGTGTTTTCTGGAGCCAGCTGGAACACAGTTACACAAAACACTGGATATATAAACACACCAGAAGAAGTGAAGAGGCTTCTGAGAGTCATACAAGCAGCCCTCTCCCCTCCCTGATGGATATCTCAGTGAATCCACACACTTCGTAGAGGACAGTGCAGACCCTAAAAGTTGATAAATAAATTTAGCAAAAATGAAGGCTATTAAAAAGTATTAAAGGTATTACATTTAGTGGCTTGTTTTCAATAAGTATATAAATGGTCCAAAGAGGTTGTATTCTACAGTCTGCCTGAATGTAATCATTGCGTAGGTGTGTAGTGTGATTCTGTGTAGTTTATTTATGGCATCCCGTTGGATTTGACGTCATCTGAACAGGACATCGCACGCTCACTGCTTGATAGCGCGAAGGTCCGTTTACGCCGGTTGCTAAGCAACATCGTTATGGGGAAATGCAAGTCTGCGTCCAAACGGTTGGAAGATAAGGAGGAAGGNGTTTGTATCTAAACTCTACAAATCTTTCCTCTTGACGTCAAAGGGTTCAACTCTTTCAGAATTATTCCATGACCTTATTAGAGCAGCAACTTTTTCAATCAAGTCATTATGTAGTAATGTTTTCACGTGAATCTACCCAAACAGTGTTATCAGATGTGTGAATTTGCTGCTTTTCTTTGTCAATGTGTCTGAGTATTAAAAACAACAACAAACAATTACCTTAATCATAAATAAAACGTTTTTAAAAAGAGACGTTCTGTTGATACGAGAACAATAATAATTAAAACATAAAATGAGACATTCGCATTTTTGATTCCCTTCTTTATATGTATTGTATATTTTTACCATATTTGCTTTTGTATTCAAGGCATATGCTAAGACATGTTTCTATGTGTTATTTTATTTATACTGCATGTATAAAAATGAATTTGTATCTTGAACATAGAATACAATGTTGGGATGAATTAAATTAATTGAAAAAAAGTATTAAAAAAAAAGTAACAAGCTATATATATTTTATAAAGTTTTGTTTTGTTTCCCGCTCACCATGGGGGCCCCTCTGTGTCCGATGAGGGCCGGCGGGGGTCCGAGGGTCCCGACCTCTTTGATACAAGGAGAGTAGAGACCGAGGGGAACCAGATAGAGGACGGACAGGAAGCTCAGGTAAAACCCCAGGATCAGCCCCCCCCTCACTGAAACACACAGAGAGAACTTTCATTATTTTAGTATTAGTTTTCTGAGTAATACATTTTTCAGGATTAAGTTTTTACACCAGTTAGCATTTACACATGCCCAGAAATATACAAATATAAGTACATAATCATTACAAAAAGTAAATTCAAAGATCCAGATGTTCTCCTCACCTCTGCTGGTCATGCGGAAGAAATGCAGAGCGACGGGCCAGGAGAGAGCGGTCAGCAGGAAGACCCCCCCCACATGGAGGAAGGGAGCAGTCACCTGGAGACAGAGCGGCAAAATAATACTTCTGGTAGTGGGTTACCCTCGGCCTTTTTGTTTATGCCTACGATGCTGTCGACTGGCAGCTTTAGACTATTCTCAGTAAATTGTCAATGTAATAACCAGCTTTTTTTCTTTTCTCTTGTACGCCATGTCAAAGTTTCGGGTACCTACTTACTGTATGTTACATTACATGTTACTTATTAGACGTTTTTATCCAAAGCTACTTACATACGTTCAGTACTGTGGACAATCCCCACAGGAGCAATTTTAGGGCTGCTCGATTATGGCAAAAATCATAATCTCGATTATTTGGGTCAATAATTGTAATTGCGATTATTAAATGCGATTATTCATTGACTTTGGAAACATCCATTTATTGGAGAAAGAAAATGTGAACAGTATGTTTTTAACAGTTGATTACCCTGAACTTTAAGTATAATTCAACTGAAAAAAAAAAATTATTTAAAAAAAAAAT
>NW_011350048.1:29391-34596 GCF_000735185.1 Notothenia coriiceps
TCTTCTTTCATGTCTCTTCTACATCAACATGTGTCCCCTCTTCTTCATGTCTCTTCTACATCAACATGTGTCCCCTCTTCTTCATGTTTCTTCTACATCAACATGTGTCCCCTCTGTGGAAAGAGACTCTGAAAGTTTCAGGAACAAAGATTCTCTCTCTTTTTGTCCTGATCAATTTCTATAAAAACCTGTCTGAAAATGAGCTGATCAGATTTTGGCCACTTTATGATGTCATAACGATGTTTTGTCTTGTGTAACCATTAGCCAATCAGCAACCAAGGTAACCCCCCCCCCCCCACCTGAATCTCCTCCTAGAGCACCATTGTGTTCTTTTTAAACCAAATATCTCTCTGAGGGGCGTGGGGAGGGGCTCCTTATTTTCATCTAAAGTAACAGACAGAGAATCAGCACTTTGGAAACAGGGCTGAAACAGAGGGGATTATGGGTAATGCTGCAATGATCTGTTTGGTGTTCCAGCCAAATCAGAGACAGGTTCTGTATTTATCTGAGACCTGTAATATATTGATAAAAACAGTTTCATAGGGGACCTTTAATACTATCTGTTAGTCTTATCTTAGGCGCTGTGGTTGGACAGTTAAATCTGCAGCAGTAGAGATAGAAACTATTCATTCCAGTCTCTATTAACGCCTTCCTACTCAGGCTTTTCACATGTCTCTCTCATCTAATTGAACCTTATTGTCACTGTTACTATAAAGTGTTCCTACCTAATTTCCTATTACCGTAATTTGACATCATCCTTGTTTTTATGTCTATTCAGTTGTTTTTAAAACACTTGTTGCTGCGTTTCTTGTATGAAGGTTGCCGTACATGTTACTGTTATTTATTATTATAGGCTTAGGGATTCAAAAGCTTGACATTATGTTGGAGCTGCAGGCCTTAAGGACAGTCCACTGAGTGTGATCTATGGCTTCTTTCACTTGTATCCGCAGAATGTTTGAGAACAAGATGAAGGAGCTGGAGAAGGATCTTTCCCAGAAGACCTCCAGCCTTTCTGAAGTGAAACAACAGCTGAAGGAGACGAAGGAGCGTGAGGAGAACGCGCAGATAAACATCCGGAAACTGGAAGACCAGGTACAGGCTAGATCATTAATGTACATATTAACAGCAGTGAGTGAAGGGCTTCCATTTTTAGATTTGTCATTTGGCCTGAAGCTTGTGTCGAATATGGAATAAAGTGTAATATACATTTTCCTTAGGTTGACATGTTGAAAAGGTTCCCTTCAGCCGGAAAGACAGAAGGCGGATTTACCAAGGAGCTCCAGAAAAATAGGTTTGTTAAAAGTGCAACGAGTCGTTAACTACACACCTGATAAAGTGATATAAGGGCGGGGTGAAATGTCAAAGGGGTATGTCAAAAAATATGAAAGAAATCATATTATAATATGACCAAAACATAGAACATGTTAACACTGTCATAGAAAAGTATGTTGAAGTAGGGCTGCTCGATTATGGCAAAAATCATAATCTCGATTATTTGGGTCAATAATTGTAATTGCGATTATTAAATGCGATTATTCATTGACTTTGGAAACATCCATTTATTGGAGAAAGAAAATGTGAACAGTATGTTTTTAACAGTTGATTACCCTGAACTTTAAGTATAATTCAACTGAAACCCCCCCCAAAAAAAAAAATTATAAAAAAAAAAAGTAATAATAAAAAAAATTATCGTTTTATTTCGATTACGTTGTTTTCGTAATCGTTGCACGCCATAATTGTAATCGCGATTAAAATACGATTAATTGAGCAGCCCTAGGTGAAGTGTCTCAGGGACACAACGACATGCTGACTGCAGTGGGACTCGGACTTGCTGCCCCCTGATTCGAAGTCCAGCACACTATCCACTGAGCCACAGCCGCCCATATTAGGTATGTCTTCAGAAAAATTCTGAATAAAGTAATACTAATATTTCTATAAGGAGAGGAAATCACACTGAGCAGATGCAGGAATCTGGAGATACACCTGAGATTTTATTTTAAAAACAACCACTTCTTGAAATTTTAAAAATACTATCATATATTGGAAGTAAAAATAAGCGGATTAAAGTTTTTTTTTTAGGTTGAATATTAATTTAATTTAGTCCTGTAGATCTTTTCATTTTTTCACTTGTGTAAACATTTTGATATGTGAGGTCTCATTTCATTTAAACTTTATCTTTCTTTTAGGATTAAGATCTTATTTTACACACTTTCAGTCCTTTTTCTTTTAACTCGAAATTTGTCCACATTTTATGTCACATGTTTTCCCTTTTAAGATGTAAAAAGAAAATCTTGAAATTGAAAAAATTAGGTCAGTAATGATTTAAATGATATGAATTTATTCAGAAGAATTCTAGAACTTCATCAAAAGTAAGACATCGTTTTTGACATTTTTAAATATTTCTTTCTAGTTTTGTTATAATTAATTATTGTTTATTTCAGAGTTCAAGATCAGATCTTTCCCATCTGGAGCAGTCACCTGGAGACATTAACACTTCTTGAACTTTGAAAAATACTGTCATATATCGAAAGTAAAAATGTGTGGATCAGTTTTCATTTGAATTGACTTCCGCCCTGTAGACCTTTAAATGTTTCTCTTCTACAAACACATTTTGATATGTGGGGTTTTATTTCATTTGCACGTTTTCTTTTTAGATATTTGAGAGATTTAGAGACCTGGAAGGAGAGCAGCAGCGTGGTCAGCTCTTTGCTCCAGAGGTCAGATAACACAGCGGTCGCTACGATGGAGAACGTCAGACTCACAGCGATCCCAATCTGAGGAGAAACAGAGCTCCACAGTTCATCATCGTGCCTTACAGGAGAGCAGAACCACAGGAGTTAACAACAGGAAGCACCTCACACTTGAGTCAATCTTACTTTACATCAAGTCTTAGCACAGCAAGGATTCAACACATGGATCATTTGATGTTTTGATGAACATGAGGAGGAGGAGGGGGAGGAGCCTGATCCATCACAATGATGTTGTTATATTTAACATACTAAATTAATTCAGTAATTAGCAGCTGACATTAGACTTTGAGTGTGTGAGAGACTTACCTTGTGACTCCAGTGTAAATAAAGCTTCTGACCTTCTGACAGCAAACACACCGCCAGCATCTGCACGAGGAACACACACACACACACACACACACACACACACACACACACACACACACACACACACACACACACACACACACACACACACACACACACACACACACACACACACACACACACACACACACACACACACACACACACACACACACACACACACACACACACACACACACACACACACACACACACACACACACAACACACACACACACACACACACACACTACACTACTAACGTACTACACTACACACTACTAACTAACTAACGTACTGTCTGAATATCTCAGGAGCGAGCAGCGGCGTGACCTGTGGTAGTCAACTAGTTGAGAGTCACGGCGTATGTGACGGAGACCCTCGTGAGGAGGATGGTTCCGATTATCCTTGTATACGGACTGAAGTCACTCTGGAAGACGAACATACCAGAATTAAACTACAGTACCAATGAGACGCCCACGAAGACATAGAGGGGTCGACTTCTACCAAGTAAAGTAAGTTAATCATTACGTTCACACACTTGAGTTACGCTACGGGTGAGTCACAAAGGAAGGAGGCCAAATACCTGGCACAAAAGTCACTCATTTACGACACGACGAGCGGGTTCTAGATAGTAATGTCTAAGCGACCTGTTGGAGCGTGGTGCTGCGAGTTTGTCTTACTTCCCTCCGCCGTGTCTGTCCTTCCCCCCCCGACTCCCTCTGTCCTCAGAGGGGATGAGAACACCAGTTGTTTGCAGTTCGTTGCGTGTGATTTACTGTTTTTCACTGTTTCAGAACGGGGATCCGAAGTCGAGAATTGTTAAGTTCGAAACGGGTGAGTAAAGGCTAAGAAGACCCAACGGTTATCGATGTCGGACGGGGGAACAGACATGAGGAAACCTTCGCCACTCTGAAGTGGTGACACACACACACACACATCACACCACGACACACACACACACACACACACACACACACGACACACACACCCACACACACACACACACACACACACACACACGACACACACACACACAACACACCACCACACACACACACACACACACACACACACACACACACACACACAACACACACACACACTACCCACACCGATTGGGTGGTCTACCCCAAATTGTGAAGCATAGACAACTGAAATGTAAGTGTGAGGTTACCCTGCAAGACTCTCCGTAACCTATCGTCTCTCGCCACTCGGTCCGACTCCCCCCCCCCCCAATTGGCCTCACACCACCCTACACCTAACGAACACGAGTTGCGCGGAGAAGGGGTAGAGTCCCGAAGGATGTGCGTACAGATTTTCTCCGTTGTTTGACGAGAAAAGGAACATCACCAAATCTCACCTTCGACTCAGAAAAAAAAAATACCGTTCGAAGATTTTTTGTCATTTTCCTTGGTCCTGCTATACTAGTTATTCTTCATTGTTTATATAGAATACGAGTGTCTTTTTACTGCGGTCAAAGTCATGAAGCGTTCATAGAAAATCCGAATGTGTAAAGACTTTCGCTTTTTTCCAAACACCAAAACTATGGCGATTGTGACAGAAGACGAAGTACGAGAAATATTAAGACGTCGAATTCCGACAAGTTGGTCGTGTTCTTTACGAACAGTCGTTTTCTAGGACCATTAATCCTCCGTCGGGAAAAGTTATTTAGTTATGATTATACATAAACAAAAAACTACCACTAGCATTAATGCGTATCATATTTTTCTTTCAACCACACTAATTACGGAAAATACATGAACACACACACACAAACGATAGCGTAGGTGCGAAAGAAACATACTTATACTATTTAGGGGCTCTGTATGTCACTTAAATAACTAAATGACTGTTTGTTTGTAACAGTTAGACATGTGGGCCTCCACTTACACTTACAAACAAACTTGTACTTAACAGTGGTCTTCTATGTCTATGTCGCCGACAAAACTTCAGATTCTAGTCTATGTCTATTCTACCTAAATAACTAGGGGTTAACCCTTTAACAAAAAAAAACGTCGTCCCGTATTTTACCGTAAAATGTTATCTTTTTTTTGATTCTTTATTTGTTCTTTTCTTTTCTTTTTTCATTATATGTAATCAACTCAAT
>NW_011350048.1:34641-41474 GCF_000735185.1 Notothenia coriiceps
GCGGTATGTATTACGTCGGGTGAACGAGGATTGTGATCCTACCAGTTTACGTCTCTTTGGCAAAGCAATGTATCATGGACTTGATGCATTGCTGTTATTCAACTTGGAAGTTAGAAGAGTATGAGTTATGACACCTGTTAGGGGTGTCCTCGCGAAACCCCACTTCACAGAGTCCCTGTGTTGCTGTACGACTGACGGTCACCCAAACTTGGACACTGGGGGACTAGGGTTGTGGTGCGTGAGGGAAATTTGAATTCTACACACGTTCACTTTCTGTGTTCTTGAAACAGCATTTTGATTTCATCGGTTGTCAAATATGTTCTTGTCGAACCAAATATTATTGATCGACTAACACTCTGTTACTTTAACCGTAGATTTTTGGAATGTATTAATTAGATAAAAAACATAATATGTAAAACTGTCGCTACTCACTCCCAATGTAATGTAAGCTATAAAGTACTGTGGTTCTTTAATTAACCGTTGTTTTGAACAGGATTTACTCTATCATGGTTCATTATGAAGTGGGGATCCCGACTGCTATATAGGGACAGTACCGCTATTGGCGCTGTACGCGTACGCGCTATAAGTGTAGCGTCCCTGCACGCCATAATAATAAGAGTATAAAAAATTTTAAAATAATAATCAATAAAAAAAATCCCACAAAGCTATATTCATGCCATTTTATTGAGTTTGTGCAGTACAGATGTAATAACGACGACGATGTTGTCCTTTTGAACGGCCCGAGAGGTATCAGGGTCCCGTGAACTCGACTCACTCTCAGACTC
The DNA here is from genome assembly GCF_000735185.1 of Notothenia coriiceps. NCBI lineage: Eukaryota > Metazoa > Chordata > Actinopteri > Perciformes > Nototheniidae > Notothenia > Notothenia coriiceps. Next base: position 35,427 of record NW_011350048.1, read on the forward strand.
AGACGTACGTGTCTTGTTGACAAAGTCTACGGTAAACGGCCACCAATGAGGTATACTCTTTTCCCAGTCTTGCGTATCCTCGACCACATATCGACGAGAGAAGTAAAATAAAGATATTACAACAAATCTTCTACAGGTGATGAAAACGACGATAAACGTGTTTTTTCCAAATTAACACCTTTTTTCATTTTACTGGATAAATCAGTCCAAGTCAAGTAAGGTTTACACTTATTACTTGGAAAGGATATCAAATTACCATTATGCAAATTAGAGACTAGGGAAGATTCTGGGTGGAGAGAAGAGTAGAGTGTCTACTTGGGGAATGAAACTCCCATGTCGTTGACGTAATACCTACGCTATGACAATCTAGTATCTAAGTCCATACTACTCAGTGGTCAATTCCTAGGTCTGCAGCACTGATTTTAGAAGTAGGCCAATTTATATCAAATTTTTGCGTTATATATTAGTGTCCCCCCATTCTTATGGTACTAGGTCAAAAAAATTATAGCACGTCGGAGTATGAAGTAGGGGTGCGAGTACGCCATAAAGAGAAATTACAAAATTAAAAGCATCATCTCTCATAATGAATGTCGTGAAGATAAAACTTACGCAAAGATTGGGTGAGCCTCGATCTTCATCTTTTACCTTCATTCCATTTTATTCTGGTTATTAAGACAGAAGACACAAAGATTTTCGCGCCACACACGCTACTCCTAGACACTCCACACACACCACACAAGCACACACACTACCAGGAGCAAAGAGTGGGCGACGTCCACCCCGCAGACGTCCAAGTCTCGAGTCGACGACGCGGATGGCTCGTGGCTGCGACCAAAGACAGACAGCCCCGCGACAGTACCTCGACGTCCACCTGCTCTCTCTCCTCTCTCTCTCGTCCTTATCGGTCTCCTGACGACGGACCGTTGTTCCACTCCGCGTTACTCTCCCCTCATCCCTCAGTAACTCCCCCGAAGTAGAGGAATTTGGTCCCACAGTTTGAGTTCCGGGCCGGTTTAGGCCGGCACTGACAGTAAAAGACACCGGGGTGTTTGAACGTTTGCTTCTAATATACAATAATACGGCTAAATGTACTTCGTGCAACAGGTAGTTTGATGTACAGGTGTTACTAGATTTATACGGAAAGAAAGAATCTTACGAGGAAAAGAGTCTTAACCTGATAAACAAAGGGGTCTAAGACCGAAAAATTTTTTTTTAGTAAACACTGTAACGGTGACCTCTGCTGAACGGTTAATAAACGAGAGTCTGAAGACGGAAAGTCTGCGATCAATATAATACTTGCAATGAATGGGATACGGACTATTATTTAGGTTACGTCATAGTAATTGTAAATAAACATATTTACATTATATTAGTGTAAGTAAGAGAGATATCCTAAAAACTATATCAGAGATTTCGATGTGGCCGGGGAAACTCACGTCGGATACGACTGACACGGCGCGCTACTTTGAACTGTCAAACTGTGGCAACGGAGTTGGTTAGACCACGAGGTGTGAAAAACTAACGGGAGTTAGGGTTTCATCTTACCTTTACCGGGGAAAGTTAGTTTAGAGGGTTCAAATTTGTAAAAGATTGTTTAGTATCAACTTTTTTTCGGTTATGTGGAACAAACATATGGTGTGAACCTTGTATGGACGGTAAGGAATTATTCTTAGACGCTCGAAGACAAATTCCTTACGTCGACGTTGTTGGAAAGAACATTTGGTTGTAGTCACTTTGGGATCTCTCGACACTACTTACGGCAACCAAAAGAATTCGTACAAGTTTGCGGAGTTTGGAGTGTAAACTATCAAAGTGAACGTATAAATAGTGTGAATTGATGAAATCCGTTATATGGTAGTGGACGCCAGAACAAGACTAGCGACCGGAATGTCCACTACTCAACGAACGGGAGGCACCCAAGACCTCTATAATACGTTACCCGAACGAGTTTTTATATATTGTTGTGAAAAGTGTGTTACGTTGTTTCTTTGCTCGGAATTGATATCGAGGTTGTTGTCTCCGTTTGAGTAGTGGTTGTATGGTGTTTTGTGAATCCATAAGAAAGAAGGAAAGAAGAAACAATATGCCGAGCATATTGAATTTTCCCATCAACTTGCGAATTTTTGAGCAAGGAGTGCTGCGGAGAAAGATTGTGCCAACGGTAGTACAGGAAAATCTCCGTCCGCGCACGCCTTGAACATCGAGAATGATGAGACCAATGGATTTGCTTGCGAGGCTAGATTCACGCAGAAGAATTATTTTGTCTTTTATGACCCAAATTGTCAGTGCTTTCGCGCCCAAAGGAATGAGCATGAGTGCGCATACTTGTCAACCCTCCCGATTTTCGCGGGAGACTCCCGATTTCATTGCCCTCTCCCGGTTTCCTCCCGGGGTCATATTTCTCCCGCATTTCTCCCGATTTCTGACAAAATCAGATTTACACACGACTGTTTCCACTCGGACTTTAATACAGCTACACCATTGTTTGGTTTCCATGGTAACACGTCTCTTTAGTAGCGCGCGTAACTCAAAGTCTGAGAGGGTGAGGCAGATATTCACAGAAAACAGAACAAGAATCGGCAACTGCTCTACTCTCTGCTCACTCCTTTCCTGTAAAATACTAGTCCAGCCCACACATATGCTCCATCAAGGACGGTGCTACAGGCCGCAAATCAGTGCACTTACAACTACAATAAGCATGTTAATGTTAATCTAACAGCTCCGGCGATCCACTAGCACCCCCCTCCCCCCCCCAATTTTGCATTTTGAAATGCTCCCGATTTCTGAGGTCTAAAGGTTGGCAAGTATGCCGGGGAGTCCGCTTTGGATAAAAGCGTCTAACAAGTAACATGTAATGTAAAGTAATCAAAAGGTGTTAAATAAATGTGGCAAAGTAAAAATAACAGTATTTAGAGTAGCATGAAAAGAAAATACTCAATTAAAGTACTTTAAATACCCTAAATGTACACTTAAGTACAATTCCTGAGTACATATACTCAGTGACATTGCACCATGTTATATTTATTTATGTTAACTTTGAATAACATACCGTATAATGTTTATGGAGCCGCCTCAGTTAATGTCAGCAGGAAATGTGTTGAAACGTGGCTGGAGAAGCCAAAACTCACATACGTTTTACAATGTTTTTTTTAATTCTTTGAACAGGAATTCTAAAGTGAATCTCTTTCCAGCTGCTCTTCTCTCAGTTCCCACTAATCTGCTTTTCCTCCTCACGTTTAGAAGCTCTTGTGCAACTCAGGTGTGTTTCAGGTCATAATCTTTACTGGGGAACAAAGGACAGCTCAGATTGTTAATCCTCTTTTAGTGGGTTTCTTTGTGCAAAACACTGAAGTGTAGATACTGAGTAATGTAGGTAGAAAAGTTAGCATTAATCAGTGTTGGAAGAAGTACTAAGATCCTTTAATTAAGTAAAAGTACAAATACTATGGCCTTAATTAAAATGCCCCACTACAAGGAAAAGTCCTCATTTCAAAGTAAAAGTACAGAAGTATCAGCTAAATGTTCTTCAAGTCTTAAAAGAACTCGATATGCAGAATGGATCTTTTAAGTGTTATATGATTATGGTTAATATGATCCTGTTGTAAGAGCAGTTTGTCAATTTGCAACATATATTATATATATATTAGATGCATTAAACACTGTGTAGATTAGTAGTACAGTACTTCACTATACCATATCAGCATATCATGTGTTATTATGTGTACAAAGTAACTGTGGGTGTTAAAATGTATGTAATGGAGTCAAATGTATGAAATTTAACTCTGAAATGTAATGCAGTAGACGTACAGAGTAGCATTAAATGGAAAGTAAAATACAAATATGTCAAACAAAGTACAATACTTGAGTAAATGTCCTTACAACACTGGCATTATTCCAGCATGCAAACACCTGTATTTGTACTTCTGTTGAGGTAATTGTGTATTTGTTCTCTGCCTACAATGGTGCACCTGTTGTGACGTATTAAAAATGTATGAACAACAACCATCCATAATTAATGAGTTACTGTACTGTTTCCAGTCAGACAGAAACACACCTGTTAACGTGTGTTCTTTAATAGAGCAAAACTTCCATGTTTTTTTCAATATTATAACACGTAAATGTTGCTTTGCTTATCGGCATACTTAGAAAAACATACGAGTATACCACCTTGTTGTTTTGAAGGTGCACATGTGTATCCTTAAAAGGTTGCATATAATGGAAATCCCAATGTGATTGTGCACACGGTTTGTAGCTTCATTAATGTGTTATATTGTGAGCCGAATTAAAGTATGCATCCTAATAATGAATTAAAACAGTTAATATTTTATCCACCTTGGCGAAAATAGACGATAATCACAAATTAGGCGATTTCTATACTGAAGTCTGGTGGCTTGCTTCACATAAAAGAAAGAACGGGACCTGATCATCACCAAAACACATCGTTAACAAAGCAGCTTCAGAACATGAGATTTCACTACAGTATATATAAGTTTAATACCAATATTTTCTGTGGGTTGTTGTCTTACCTCCAGGTAATCCTCCGGGTCGGTTCTGCTTCCCGACTATCGGCAGAAAAGTAGCCGCAGATCGCCGTTGTTCTCCGGCCAGCAGGATCACAGCAGACAGGTGGCCTCGGAGGATGATGAGGGTCAAGTTAACCAGAGTTACTAATAACGGTACCGGAAGTTCAATAGTTTGTGTCTAAAATACGAAGAGATTTGTATTTTCCTCTTTATAATAATAACTCAAAAATTATTTGAATACGTACATTTAAAACCCTACAATTCTATTCAGTCAGGATATTTTTTTATTACGATTCTTTCCTATTTTATTATTATGTTATATCTTAGTTATGTACAATTTAGTCTTTTGTTATTTTAAAACTTCATTCATTGTTGTAACAATTAATGTTATTGTTATTTCTTATAAAACTTGCTTTGCTGTATTTATGTTAAAACATTGTATTCAAATGTATTTTATAATTACTTAGTGATTTTATTTAAGTTGTAAGTCTTTACTATATCTATTTTGTATTACCTAAATGTGTTGTTTTTCTAGTAGTAAATTATATTGTATATTATTGTAATTGTATAACTTAATATAGTGTTTAAGTGCATTTAATTTAGAGTATTTTAGACAAATGTTTGTGTGTTTTGTTTATTACTTAATTATATTCAATTGTTATTTTATTAACCACTGACTTTATTGTATTTAAGTTGTAAGATTTTATCCTATTTTATTGTTGTTTATTAATCAACACATTTGTTGCGTTTACGTTGTTAATATAATACAAGTTTTATTTTGAAAATCAAAGCGGATATGAATGTAGGCCTATTGTAAACACCGTGCTGCTTTACATCATGTTCCTGTTGTTGCGCCTCTGGTCTGTATCACTATCAGCCACCTGATGCAACACACCGTGTTTAACACAGGTATTTTTATTTTATTTACAACTTATACACATTTGTATTATCTCATTATTATTATTATTATTATTATTATTATTATTACTACGACTACTTACTACTACTTTTACTCCACTACATGTATTTAATACCTTTAGTTACTTTTCAGATGTGGATGAATGATGTGAAATCTAATCAAGTGTTAAATCAGACTTTAGTTCCACCTGGAGTGAATCCACAAGCTACCCTTTAGTATACAAAGTAATTCAAACTAGCTGCACTTTTACCAGCTTTGAGAACACTTTCATGATCAATCATTATAAAACATATCATATATATTATTCTGAAATGGACCAATCTGCACAATGACTACTTTTACTGTCGCTATTTTCACTATATTTTGATGAGAATACTTTTCTACTTTTACTTGAGGAACATTTTGAATGCAGGGTTTTTACTGAAACAGAGTATTCCTACACTCTGGTACTTCTACTTTTACTCAAGTACAAGATCTGAGTACTTCTACTTTTACTCAAGTACAAGATCTGTGTGCTTCTACTTTTACTCAAGTACAAGACCTGAGTACTTCTACTTTTACCCAAGCACAAGACCTGAGTACTTCTACTTTTACTCAAGTACAAGA
>NW_011350048.1:41713-45795 GCF_000735185.1 Notothenia coriiceps
ATTGTGATGAAAACGTTTGAGACTCACTGAGATAATTTAGTCCTTTACTTTCACTGAGCCTCTAAGTCTGACAGGACAGAGCTCTCCCTCCACATTATTGTAGAAACAGCTTCTTATATCCGTTAACGCAGCAGAAGCTAACAACAATCCCCGCCGGCACCGGTGCACCCCCTCTCTCTATCCCTCTCACTTTGGCTGTGAGCTGCGGGCGCCTGATAAGCCAACACCTCCCACTTTCATCACTACAGCGCCCATCGTACAGAGCAAATGGAAATTTAACCGGGGTGAAAAGGGTGTTATCTTTACTTAATTATGAATGTTGTTATATCAAGGCTGCACCCCCTTCACCAGGGGGTGCTGGAGCACCCTCAGCCCCCCTACTTCCCACGGCCCTGGTATTCCTACACTCTGGTACTTCTACTTTTACTGAAGTACAAGATCTGAGTACTTCTACTTTTACTCAAGTACAAGATCTGAGTACTTCTACTTTTACTCAAGTATTTGATCTGAGTACTTCTACTTTTACTCAAGTACAAGATCTGAGTACTTCTACTTTTACTCAAGTACAAGATCAGAGTTACTCAAGTACAAGATCTGAGTACTTCTACTTTTACTCAAGTACAATATCTGAGTACTTCTCCCACCTCTGGGCTTTAATTCCTACATTGCACATGCTGAACACAAACTGCAAGTCAGCACTTTAACCTCATTGTTGCATCTCGTGTGCAAAACGAAAACTAAAGCAGAACCAAAGTCCAAGTACTTTCACAATAAAAGCTGTCTGTGTGCGAGTTGTGCCTCCTGCTGTTTAGCACTGTAACTCCAGTGTGTTACTACCTATAGACTGTATATATAAACTGACCTATTTGACAGTTCTGATCTGACCGGTCTGACACTCCCAGGATGTGAGCACCGCCCCCAAAGCATCAAGTACTTCGCAAAAATACTATTTCCGGTGACACCTTCAAAATAAAACCTTTGGAGCATTACCACCTGAATGTAAATAGGAAATAAATAGTTATGAGATGTTGGGAGTTATTCTAATGAGCTTTCTGATGTGTGTTTGGTAGATGTTATACTATAGGTAGATGTGAGGCTTTAGGCAGGAGATGGTTAGATGAGCTTGGCATAAAGAATGAAAAACACAAAAACTACTAAAATAAGATTATTGATCCCAATTTGGGACATTTGCATTGCAGCAGCATTTCACATACATATAAATTAAAGAGTAGAAATGAACATATCTAAAATGTAAACATCAAGATATAAATAAAGCAACATTAAAAAGTAGAAAATATACAGTAGACCGTGAAAATAAAAAACATATAAACTCTGACAAAAAAACACTATTGAAAGGCCAACGTTCAGTTAAAGCAGGATATTATTAAGTGTGTATGGGGAATGGAATATTACATTCAATATAACTGAGAGCTACTACTTTAAACTTGACTCAATTTCAGAAGCACACATTTTACTTTTACCCTGCTACATTTATTTAATATGTCCAATTACTAGATAGATTATATGCAACTGCAGATTAAAGTCAACTGACAAACTATAATGCATTTTGAAGGATACAGATGTTACTGTTACCATGGTGAATTCCGCAGCAGTTTATAAATTAACAAAAAAAACTAGCCCCACTTTTACCAGCATAAGCATTGAAGTAGTATGCACATGAATACCTTGATAATCATAATTAATTTACTGAATATACATCAGCTAAAAGACAAGAGTACTTTTAACACCATTGCCAGATGATTGCGCTTTTATTTTGAACGTTTCACCGCGTTGTTTTCTGTTTTCGCAGCGCTTGTTTGATACGGCAGCATGGGGCAACTTTGACGCGTAAAAGGAGGGAACAAAGTGGACTTAAGTGGACCTCAAAGTTGCCCCCCATCACAAGGAACGGTTTGTTTCGTAAGGTCGGTGAAAACAACCGAAAAACATGACCGACCTTTACGTTTCCATGGCGGTGTGCGGTGCCGCGGTGCTCCTCAGCGAAGCCCTCCGGCGAACAGCGCGTCTTCTCCCCGGAGCTTACTGGGTTTACCTGCTGGAAGCGGCGTCCACCTTCCAGCTCTGCTGCTGCACACACGAGCTCAAACTGCTGGGCGAAACGCTGAAACTGGAGGTATCAGTTGCCCTAACAATCACCTACACCATGACAATGATACATTTGTTAACTTTCCGCGAGGCGACGTGCAACCCAAGCGGTGCTCTGGAGAGCGTTTGCCGTGGCCGCAGCAGCGTCAAAGCGGCAGGAATCCTCATTGGTTGTCAGTTCGCCGCTGGGTTCGCCGCGCAGTCCTTCGCCGCGTCCGTTTGGTCGCTGGGTCTTTCCGAAGTCCACATTAAACACCAAAGGTTCGGGTTCCGGTGCTTTGACCCCCTCGGTGGGACTTTAATTGAGGCAGCAGCTGTGGAGCTCGGTTGCGCTTTCTTCGTCCAAGCTGCCGCCATGCATGTCCACAAGCTGGACGAAAAACTTCGCACTCACTTCATCGCTGCCGCAGTCACTGTTGCGGTTTACGCAGGTGAGTTGATTATTAACCTGGAAGCTTTTTACCTGCGACCATTGGGCTGACAATAAGAGATGGTTTAAATATGCTTTAGGCACGTTATGTACCATGGACATGCAAAGACAAACCATATTATGTATAACATTAATGTTAGAAAATAAAGCCCAATAAAACAAATTATAAAAAAGAGGATTGTTTTTTAGCCGGTTTAACAAATTAAAGTCAATTCAAATATAATATGAAAGACAACACTATTAACCTAGAACTAAGTAATTGATCACAGACAAGGAAACAAAAACTAACTACAAAAAACGAATTTTAAAATAAAAATACAATTGTTAAAGGCAAACACATGATTTGAAATCAATGACAATATATTACAATTAAATCAACAATATTATGATGTAACGCCTGCTTGGTATTATAACTATAATAACAATCCACATTTCTCTGTTGATTAATCAGTCTGTTATTTACAACTAGTGTAAGAATACCTTCTTGTATATTTTATAAACCTGAAGATGATCATACTTTCTTGGAGGTGCATCCATCCTGACTGAAATATAAAATGAGTTCCTTCTATTTCACAGAAGGATTGACAAGTGAAAAAAATAAATAATAGCAACCGCTAGATACCTAAATGCTAATGGGAACAACACGTAAAGTGTAAAATGCCTTTAAGTACCTTTTTTTTTTTTTTTTTTAAAGGTGCCATACAAAACAATGTATAATAAGAAGTTGATATGTTACCTGCTGGTTCTCCCTCTCTCTCCTCTCTGTCCTCTCTCCAGGTGGAAGTGTTTCCGGTGCCGTCTTCAACCCGGTCCTGGCCTTCTCCGTCCAGTTCCCCTGCAGCGGACACTCCTACCCAGAGTACTGCTTCGTGTACTGGCTCGGCCCGGTCCTCGGTAAGGAGGATCAGAACCAGGGGAAGCCGTCTAAAATAATATTTGTGTCTTCTTCATGTCTCTTCTACATCACCGTGTGTCCCCTCTTCTTCATGTCTCTTCTACATCAACATGTGTCCCCTCTTCTTCATGTCTCTTCTACATCAACATGTGTCCCCTCTTCTCCATGTCTCTTCTACATCAACATGTGTCCCCTCTTCTCCATGTCTCTTCTACATCAACATGTGTCCCCTCTTCTTCATGTCTCTTCTACATCAACATGTGTCCCCTCTTCTCCATGTCTCTTCTACATGTGTCCCCTCTTCTTCATGTCTCTTCTACATCAACATGTGTCCCCTCTTCTCCATGTCTCTTCTACATCAACATGTGTCCCCTCTTCTTCATGTCTCTTCTACATCAACATGTGTCCCCTCTTCTTCATGTCTCTTCTACATCAACATGTGTCCCCTCTTCTTCATGTCTCTTCTACATCAACATGTGTCCCCTCTGTGGAAAGAGACTCTGAAAGTTTCAGGAACAAAGATTCTCTCTCTTTTTGATCCATTTCTATAAAAACCTGTCTGAAAATGAGCTGATCAGATTTTGGCCACTTAATGATGTCATAACGATGTTTTGTCTTGTGTAACCATTAGCCAATCAGTAACCCCCCCCC
>NW_011350048.1:45827-48233 GCF_000735185.1 Notothenia coriiceps
ATTTTGGCCACTTTATGATGTCATAACGTTTTTTTTGGCTTGTGTAACCATTAGCCAATCACCACCTTATCATCTGAATCTCCTCCTAGAGCTCCATTGAGTTCTTTGTAACCAAATGTCTCTCAGAGGGGCGTGGGGAGGGGCTCCTTATTTTCATCTAAAGTAACAGACAGAGAATCAGCACTTTGGAAACAGGGCTGAAACAGAGGGGATTATGGGTAATGCTGCAATGATCTGTTTGGTGATTCAGCCAATTGTAGTGTAACTTCCTTTGCCTCTCCCCCCCCCCACCAGGTGTGGCGAGCTGCGTGCTGCTGTTTGAGAAGATCGCCCCCTTCCTCTCTGGAAAAAGCTCCATCAGACCGGACCAACCTGCCGTGCAGAAGAAGTCTCAGTGACACAGTGGAGAGGAAAGTCAAAATGTTATTGTCTTAAGCTTTTACTCCACGTGTCTGAGTGGAAAAACCAGGGTGGCATTTGTCGTAAACACTTGAAATGACTTTAAAGCACAAGGACACAACAAACCAGCTTTAATTAAGCAGACATTAAGGAACAATCATTAGCTTTTTAAAATGCTAATCAACACTAAGTGCTTAGACGCTGAAAAAAGACTTCACAACCTGCCTGAGATTTAGCACGTTTTTAAATGTAGTGATAGCTGCAAACAGGAAGTGCTAAAACATAATACTTCATACTTTTAAAGTGACTAATAATAGCTTTAGTTTACTTTAAAGTTACACTAATTACACACTGACACAGATATATCATATAAATGACAGGACTGTGACAGAACCAAAACTCCATGCCAAGTTTATTTTTTATTCCACTTTGGCTTTAGAACTATATTTGTATAGTTCTCACACCAGATTTTAGGATATGTAAGGTCGTTAATATAACATTTTGTCTGTCAAAGAGCCAGAGCACTAATGGAGAAGGTTATGTGACTGTAATGAATTCACTGCACACTAATGAACCAAAGTGCAAACGGATAGGAGTGTCTTCTCTTTGCACTTTGGTATTTTATGAGCCCTTTTTATTATATGGAACTTGTATAGCTACACATGCTGCGACAGAAGAGATGCACAATATCCCTCAATGCAAGCGTGAACGCATGTGAAGAAAAATTGTAACAAAGACAATTATTTGAAATAGAATAAAATATTACAGTTAAATATAATAAAAGACAATCAAACTTAAAATGTAACACATTAAAGAAATGTAAATGTAAGAAGATCATACATTTAATAAATAAAAATTAAAAAAAAAAGGGTAATAAATTACAATAAAATTAAATACCAAAAATGCAATCAAACTAAAAAATATATAATACAAAACAAATGTGAATGAAATGATGCCTAATCATAACGTGACTGATAAAGTCAGGGTTAGTGTTATGTACGTTGTTCCGTCGACTGTTAATAAAAAGGGCTTTGGTTGAAGTTATTAAGGGTTGAAGGGAAACAGAAGTTTGTTTTAGTTTGATGGGTGGGTGCATTTAATTGCGCAGAATTATTAAAGCATTATATTTCCACACGTTTGAAATTACACCAACGTTTCTCGGACACACTTGACAAAAAACTACACTTCACTTTTTTTTATGTATTATTAAGATGACCAAAGCTTCAGTTGTCTGCTCACCGTGTGTGTGTGCATATGGGAGGCTTTGGCTCAGTGGATAGTGCGCTGGACTTCGAATCAGGGCAAGTTCGAGTCCCACTGCAGTCAGCATGTCGTTGTGTCCCTGAGACACTTCACCCCAAATTGTTTTGTTTTTTAAGAATGTACTAACATCGCGAGACATTCCGACACCGAGACAAATTGTGCGGGTAGATTAGTAAACCTGGTGTGTTTACCGTTCAGGCTTCGCGTCGGGATCTTCGGGGCAGTTGAATGTTATGCACCCTCTATTCAAAAAAGAGAACGGAAGCGAAAAATACAAACAACAATTTGTGTCAGGTGCGCGTGACCTGCTCCGCTGCGCGTGCATCATTTCCAAAGTGCTTCCACAGCAGTGACACACATCATCTGTGGATAATCATTTATACACAAATGGTTAAAGCAACCATCACTAAACGCCAGCAACGCTGCATCTTCTGCAGACCGTAGCAACAGGTCAGATGGGACATCACGTGACCCTCCGTTGTGGACACTAGCTTACTGTAAAGTGGGGTTAGGCGGTCATGTTGCAGCTCGTGGTATACAAACAGACAAGGGCTAAAACATTCAAGTGAAAATAGAGCCATATTCTGACTGTATAAATGTTGGGTCAAACATAATGCATACAAAGCACAGATGCCTTCACCACGAATGGCTACAAAAAGATCTCACATCCCAAGCTTATCAACGAGCTGATGTTGCAGCTGAAATGTTCTCCAGGTCACAAAGTCAACCTCACATGATGATGTC
>NW_011350049.1:0-1761 GCF_000735185.1 Notothenia coriiceps
CCTTCTGCTGTATTTAGGGTAAGCAAGGATGCTTCTGTGGTCCTGCCTGATTCTCACCTTACTACTTCTTTGATGGTTCCTACAGGATTGTTGACATCCACCTGGATACATCTTCTTATTTATAGGCAAATGCATTTACTAGCATTTGGACTACCTATGTTCTTTGGGGGTGTTTCCTTTTCCGATGTGAGGGTCCAAGGACAGAGGGTGTAGTATTTATATTCTGTACAAAATGTAAAGTCCACTGAGACAAATGTGGGATATTGGGCTATATAAATAACCTTTGATTGATTGAATGGGAACGTTTCCATTCGTCTGCTTCATGTGAGAAAGGGAACCTTGTGTGGAGTTCATAGGAGATTTTTGTCAACGGAAAACAAGACATAGAATTAGATTTTGCCAAATGTCTATCATACAGGTGTTCTGCGTGTGCTGAAGTCTTGAATAGAGGGAGAGGAAGTGAGCTTAAACACTGCCGTCTCTTCTCCTTCTCTCTGTCTCCGTGTTTTATGAGTGTGCGTCTCCGTTCTGTTTACATGTTGAAAGCTCTTTAATAAGAAGCTGCGGGGGAAGCCATCAGACTGGAACCTTTCATCTCAACCTGTGCTGTCACACCCAGGGTGGGGGGACCTTATTTATGGCTGCGCACAGGTTGTTTCTTTGTATGGAGCACTTACACTGTTTGTCTGAGTCAGACTTGAGGCTCCAGAGGAGGAAGAGAAGGGGGGTCAGGATGTAATCTATTATAGATTACAGATTATCGAATAATAGCATCACATCATCTGCAAAATACTTGAACTAAACGTAACCCACTTAGAATGGTTGTTTGTTTCTTGTTATGAAGCTAAAAATCTAATTTTTATGAAGATTTTCATTGGTTTAAACTTTAGGGTGTCACTGCAATGGTATTTTGGAAATGTTATTGGGAGGGTCGTTATACAACATTATTGAATAAAACTGTGAAATAATGACACATGTGAAAAATAATCCAGGACTTTTTAAATCATTTCCTTGCTTTGTCTTCTCCTTTTGTTTCCCCCAATGCCCAACAAACAAAAAAGGTGTAATTAATTTTCCAACAAAGTCACACAAAAATAATTTGAATGATAGCATTATTATTTATTTTTCAGAATTTCCGAATCATGAGCATATCGAATTCTTGTGGCACTTATAATCGTGCAATGTCATTTTTATATTTGAACTGCCCCTAATGATAGACAATTAATATACAATAAAACAACAATTAAACTGATTTAAGTTTTAAGAATGATATTGATCTTGGTACAAAGTTTAAGTAAACAAGTTATTTAATCTAAAACAGAATATTTGTTAAAGTACTTAATCAGTATCAGTGCAAACTAACAGACACAACAGGTAGGACAACTGCTCTAGTTATCTCAAAAGTAAACCTGACAAGTTCCAGGTGATGTAATCAGATTACTTTAATCAGATTACATGTGTTTTGTAAGTGCGGTGCTCCACCCGGCTGCGAGACAGACGGAAGAAGTTCTTGAGTCGTAAATGGTGGAGAAGAATGGAGGGTTTGTTTCAGATGAGAACCAGTTTCTTTAGAGACGGTGAATAACACTCACACACACACACACACACACACACACACACACACACACACACACACACACACACACACACACACACACCAGGTACACATGTGCGTGAGAAGAACTTAAGCCACTGAAGGCATTACTTTGATGCTACAGTGGTAAACAATAGAACAAGAGCAGATCCATCCATTCGGCAAAT
>NW_011350050.1:0-2825 GCF_000735185.1 Notothenia coriiceps
TGTAGCGTCTCGCTGCGGGAAACACACTTTGGCAGCTCTGTCATCTGCCGGTGCGTTAAGACCACCTCAGTGTCGGATTTTGGAAACTTGATTTTGAGTTGTCTCATGGCGCAGTTAGGGTATAAGGGACAAACCAGGGGACTTTACTTCCTCTTGATACCGTCGGTTATTTACAAAAAAACACCTAAATATAGCCTATTTGTTATTATGCTTCTGTCTTTCTGTGTCTTTTCATCTGTAAACTCCCTCAACGGGGCCGCTCGCTCTCTTTTCTTGATCGCCCTCTCACGGGTGAACAGTTCAATGTCCCGCTTCATTGTAGGATTCCTGCCATGTCTCTACCACTTTAGTTTGACCATCTGTTAAGTTATGGAATACTAAATAAATAAGTAATTAGATATCTTACCGTCACTGGCTGCACTCATAAAGAATGATAAGAATAAGAATAAGAATAATGCGTATTGAACTGGTTTAATTAATTAGTGAGTTTATTTGAGTTTAAGGTAATTAGTTAGAGGCCCTATTTTATCAGTATGTCTGGTCTGCACAGCAGTTACAATGGTCAAACTACATTAGAACAGAATTGTCCCCATTTTGTCTTTAATAGTTACTAACATTAGATATTTTTGATGAGATATGGACCGCAAAACTAAAAATGTCCCTGGTTTTCATTTTTTAAATCAAGTTACCGAATGCAAGTAGTCGCCTTAGCTTATTTTGTTATGAGATGTGAATTACTGTTCAATTTAGTTGATGTAATAATCGTTTGGTTTCTTTTACATTAAAAACAAGTTACAATTTTCAAAAGGTCTTGTGTTTTTTATCGGGGGGAGGCCCTTTTTCCAGTTTAGAGCAATAGCCCCTCCAAATGTCTGTGCACGTCCCTGGTGATATTGCAGTATAAAATAATGATGTAACAAGCTCCCATGCACGCATGTACATCGATGGCTACATGTGTAAATTGAGCTAAATGGGAAAAGCGAGGCATCAACACGGGCAGGATTACAAACTCAGTTCCCAGATGGTTCTTTAAGTGTCTGCAGCTTGGATATGTTTTGTCAGTTTGAATGAAATCGTCCAACAAACTGCATGCACATCATGTTCAGGACGTACACTGACATGTGTGTGTTTATTTCACCACAACCATACTGTGTTTAACCCTATACTGATCATTTTCTCTCAACACTTTCAAATACTTTACCCTCAAAACCTCAAATTATCTTTGACCGAAGCAAAGGCAATACTAGTTGTAGTTCTCAGTCAAAGACGAAACTACAACCTGGTGTTTTTAAAGGCGGCAGGAAATGATTTTTTATACTTTTATCACATTTTATGTAGGCTAAGTTCAGTCTTTATTGAACAAAATATCACAAAAAGCTTTGTTCTGATCATAAGTGTGTTCAGAAATCATAGAAACCTGAATACCCTCAGACCGCTTTACTGCTTCTTGAACCAGGAAAACTGTGTCAAATTATTCATCGATAGTTTGTGGAAAACCATGATGGGATCCGACATTCTGTCAGTCAGTATGAAGGATCATCATCGTTGTTTTTCAAGCATGAGTTGCCGTCCAAACGCGACCACCGTAACCCTGACCTCTCTGACTGACCTCTGTCAGAGCTGTTTCGAGGGTTGCGTGGTCGTAGCCGCCGCTGCCGTCACCAAACAGATTTCCAAGCATTGCAAACGCTCTCGATGAATGTTTGACAAAGACCTCTCAACCTGATTTTTTCTTTTCAGGTACCTACGCCTGTCTGTCATGCACGCGAATTCAAACAAACTGTGACAGATATGACAGTATCGTCTGCGTACAGTTTAATATTTGCTTATCCGGTTTGACATGATCCTGCTAGAGATGGTTTAAAGTTTAAACTAAACTGCTTTACAAGGAAGAGGGGGGAGTCTCCGTGGAGAAATGAGGACAGTGGACGGGGACTTACTTCCTGTCAAAGCACGTTAGGAGCGAGGCGGCCGTACTGCGGCCGTACTTTTCCCACACCACTCCGCTCCTCCGCTCCCTTCACTGGCTTCCAGTAACTGCTAGAATCCACTTCAAGACACTGGTATGTGCGTACCATGCTGTGAATGGATCTGGCCCTTCCTACATCCAGGACATTGTTAAACCGTACACCCCAGCACGTGCACTCCGCTCTGCATCAGCCAAACAGCTCGCTGCACCCGCACTGCGAGGGGGACCCAAGTTCCCATCAGCAAAAACACGTGGGTTTGCTATCCTGGCTCCAAAATGGTGGAATGAGCTCCCCATTGACATCAGGACAGCAGAAAGCTTACACATCTTCTTCAGACTGAAAACTCTTCTCTTTCGACTCCACTTCGAGAGATAGAATTACTAACAAAGCACTTATATACTAATAAAGGACTTGCTTATCTAAAGCCAGTTGAGTAACACTTGAAATGTTTGGCTCTATGAAACCTTATGTACTTATATGATTCTGTTTTCTTCAAGGTTGTATCTTCTTGGTGGAATGCACTTATTGTAAGTCGCTTTGGATAAAAGCGTCAGCTAAATGTAATGTAATGTAATGTACCGCGGTGACTCCCTCTGGAGCATAGTGCAGCGAGGAGATGGACCCGGGTCCTCGTGTTGCCGATATTATTACAGCCAGAGCCGCAAAATTAAATCAGATTGACTCGCCGGCAGCTTCGGGGTCATCTGAAGTTTACGGCTATAAATAGCACCGGGTGTTGGAGTGGAAACACCCACCGAACACACACATATAGCTTCTTCCATACCAAGACACACACACACACACACACACACACACACACACACACACACACACACACACACAGATGTATGTACT
>NW_011350051.1:0-6044 GCF_000735185.1 Notothenia coriiceps
TCCAGAAACTTCTGAGATTTAGGCTCAAACCAGCTCTCTTGATCATGGCTCTTTTCTTCTTCGTTCATAAAAAGCACAACTGAGCAGTTACAGTCTTTAAACTCTTCAAAGACTGCCTTGAAAAGTTTCATCTTTGAGATAACTTCCATCAAGTTACAGGTGTTGCCCATTAAAGGCTCAACTTCATTCATTTTGGCGGTGAGTTGTCTTAATTTACCTCTCCTTGCATTGATGCAGAGCTGTAGCCGCTGCTCCATGGCCTTTTCTGTTGGTTTTGCTGCCCTCTTGTGGGCGTCGACCGTAAACGCACCCTCATTGGCGCTGTCTTCCGACTTTATTCAACCGGTTCGGCTGACCAAAAGACAACAGCTGTTTTACCCAGTGGCTCGAACTCCAACGGAAAGGCATGCAGAGTAGCGTGACAGCCTGCAGTCCATGTCCACACGGTAGAGGATAATCCAAACGGTCCTTTGCCCCAGTAGCCACGATCAGATCCACTTTGTTTCTGCCGCGGCTCCAGTAGCCACGATCAGATCCACATCCGACAATTCCAGTGATAGTAGGTTCCTACACGCTAGTAATCCTCACGACGTTGTCGGTTAGTTTTTGACTTATTGTAGTGGCCAATTGTCCAAAAGAAAATCAATGTTCAAAGGCCACTTAGTCTAGGAGGCGAGTTCGAGTATTGACTCGCATATATTCAAAAAAGTAGATACTTGCTTGTTCCATTCAGGTGCTTTATTTAGAGGTTCAACATCAGCTGGCGGCCCACTGCCGACGTGCAACAATTGCACAGTATTTAAAACAAAAACAAACAAACAAGATCCCTCGGTCTTACGGATTTGTAAGGTCAAAAACTTTTCCCAACTTGGCTCTGTAGACTTCCTGCTGTGTCATGCTGGCAGCGTCATTTATACCCGAGCACGCCCCTAAGATTGCTTTCTATAAATAACAAAACATAAACTAGAGCTGTTCATAAGCAAGATAACATGTTACAAAACAGTATGATAATAATTCAGAGTATTTCAGCTCATTTAAGTTAAATTAAAGAATATTCAATTCGCTCACAAAAACATAATTCATTACCATAAAATAATGTGCCTAAATGGCTCTTACAATATTAATGAAAATCAAACATGTGGGAAGAGGGGGGGCGGCGCCCCTAGCACCCCTATGGGCCGACCGCCACTGGTAGTCACATTGAGCCACTTATTAGCAAACATCGTTTTCATGACACTTAAAATGTCAAGACATTCACCAGTGAAGTATTTACTGATGTATTTTATGTCAAAGAACAAAATCAGGAAAAACCTTCTGAGCTTGTGTTAACCACAGATCTTATTTTAAAAAAGCAATTGACTTTTGGACAAGGGAACCAAAAGTGGTTGAATGCTAACATTTCTTGGGTTAAGGACGCGTTCCTGCACCACACTTTTGAACCAGAGTTAAAAAATTCCCTGTTTTTTAATTAGATTTAGCTCGGTCTGTAGGGACTTTGCTCGAGAAACTAATGGTCGTCAGTTCAAGTCCTGATTAGACCAAAGTAGAGAGTGTGGACTGGTAGCAGGAGAGGTGCCAGTTCGTTCTGCCACTTCTCTACCATGTGTCCATGTACATGTACCATGTGTCATGTAGCATGTGTCCCTGTTTGTGCATGTGTGCATGTGTATATAAAAAGCAATGTGTAATGTTAAAATGACACCGGAGTGAAACCCTGAATTTACCCTCACCTTTCAAATCAAATTATGTCTTTTGTGTTTCGTCTTTGTTTAATTGCTTCCAACGACTGATAAAGAGAGTAAAACTCTCCTTAGGAAGACGAAGCTGCTGAACTACGCAGTAGGAAAATGGGGGCCATAGTATTACAGGTGTGTATTCAGGAGGTGTGTGGAACAGTAAAGATGAGGCTGCAGAGGGAGGCTGGGTCCAGCAGGGAACAGCAGCAGAGCAGCGGACATCATTATAATTCTAGGTAGAAGGCTGACTTATAACCTCATAGACCCCTGGCGTGTGCTCACTGCCCCATACTAATACACGCACGCACGCACGCACGCACGCACGCACACACACACACACACACACACACACACACACACACACACACACACACACACACACACACACACACACACACACACACACCCTCACTATTGTCACGCTGGGAAGAAACATGACCCCTGGTCCTGCTGTGTGCATCACAACACGCATGAGGTAGACAAAAATGCTAATATATGCATAATCCTTCACATATGCGTACATGTCACTACACAGATGATTACTCAATTCTTAAAGGTGAAAACACACTCATGAACACACACCACAGGGAGTGGGAGTGACCTTTGACCTTGGCGGCTGCGGTGCTGTTTTTCGAGGTGGGCAGCTATCTCCTGGTGCTGTTTTCATTGGCCTGTCACCTGGTAGCAGGTCACACACACACAAACGCTCTCACACACAGATCCAGGGAGTGGCACCTGGTCGACCCTGTGCTGTCTTTGCTGTGGCTCCCTGTAGCTCCTGGTAATAGAAAAATGAGACAGAAGGAGAACAGCCTACAGAGCCTCCCTGTAGGATGTGCAGGCTGTGTACCTGACAGCTATTCCTGAGGTTTGGAGTTTGAATCCTGAAGGAAAAACACTGTTAGTCTGAGTTTTACTTTTGTTGTCTAACTCCCTGACTGCAGTATTGAAATTGTTGAAGCTCTGGTATGTGTTTGTATAATAGTATGTATTTTGCCTTGTTCATAGGGAGGGACAAATGGTGAGGTCAAACATGACAAGGGAAAGGCCAAGTTTAACATGTGGCGACAAAATACTTCTATGAGGATAAAAGTATGATAAAACACGTTTTGTTGCGTCTCAGTACAGACTCATTTTGGATTTGTGTTCCGTTAAATTCTTGAGAAAAATCATAGTTTTTCAGTCCGTCTATCTGTCTATTTATAGCGAACATTAGCTATCAAGCTAGCTAACGTTCACTATCTATCCACCTAGTTACCTAGTTTACACTGTCAGCTAGTGAATGTTAGCTCCCTAACTTAGTTATCGCCAGTTTGGTGTCTTTCGTAATTTAAAATGGGAATTTAATAGACCACCTTATGGTTAGAATTAAAGTGCAGTGCTGTGTCGTTGTAACGTTCAGGCAGTGACAGTAATTAATTACATAACATTTCATTTGGCTTACACATTATCCAAAGAAACCTACAATAAGTGCAAAAACAATTTAGATATATTCACTTCAACCAAGTCATGCATTGTAAGTGCTGGTGGATTAGTTACAGGCCTAAATAAACGTTTTTAAGTGCTTTCATTTCTCTTGTTTAATTTAATTGCCAAGGTACAATCGACACAGAATGGTTTTGCAATGTAGATGTGTATATTTTCCGCTGTCCTGATATCAATGGGGAGCTCATTCAACCATTGGAGCCAGGATAGCAAACTAGTAAAGTCTTTAAACATTGTTACGTGTTTCTTTTTAAGCAGACCAGGAGCTCTCATTCAGCTGTCGGCTCCTCACAGCTCCAAACACTATGTTGCACTCTTCATGTTTATCCACCTTTTGATTTACCCTTTGAGCCCCTCCAACATGCTTGCCAGTCAATAATCTGGAACTGTTCAGCTGGAGAGGCTGTTGGCTCGCAGATGTGAGGCCCTGATTGCGTTTTAATGTAGGACAAAAATACCAGGATGCAGGTGTTGTGTGTCTTATCTATATGGTAACTAGCTGTGTTGCAAAAAAACATTGTTATTCTGAACACTGCACGCTTTGTAACCGCTGATTACATGGATCTATCAGCGAGAGAGGCGTTTCCAATTGTTTTTCCATCCGACTGCAATCAACAGATGCTCAGGCAAGTGTGCGCCCACACACAGACACACACACAGACCTAAAACAAATGCAAACAGACAAGCACCCGTTCTAACAACACCAATAAAAAGATGCAAAAGGACTTGCAAGTGCACATGTTCCCGTACATTTAGAGACACAAATAACTCCAAATGCACCATAACACTGACCTGCAAACACAAAAACACTCTCACACATCCAAAAAATATATTTTACTGATTTTTGAAGGTATTACGTTATACTTGTGTGTGCGAATAGCATTTATTTAGATATGGGATTACAAGCGAACCATTGGGTTCGGTTCGTACCAACTTGATGCCAAGATACTGAAAATGTGAAGGTACTTGTTTTTTTAAAGTATCGTAGGTACTGAGGCCTGGTTTGAAACTAAATGTCTCTCGGCATCTGAGTAAAACATTTCAATTTGCCTGCTAAGGCTAATTACCTCCCCACTTGGACTCGGACTCAGACACTCCTTGGGTTACTCGGACTCTGACTCGAACACAGGTAATGATGACTCGGACTCGACTCGGACACTCCTTGGGTGACTCGGACTTGGACTCGACTCCGACTCTACACATGTAGGTGACTTGGACTTGGACTCGAAAAGTGGGGACTCCACAGTGACTTGGACTCGTGAATTGGTGACTTGACTACAACACTGCCTAATACTAATTTGTAATCAATGAAGCTTGAACGCAGCACATTGCAACTTAATACCTTAAATAGCTCTGTTCCTGACTATTCCTGTCTGGGCTTTTTTGGCGTGCCACTGGTTACGGTGCCACGTCCCAGGGGTTGCCGACCCCTGTTCTACAGTATAATCCTTCTTAATGTTTTACACTTCTCTATTATTTTTTAACTTGTATGCTACGGATAGCATAGTTAGCACATATGTAGCTTTGTCTCGCTTGTTAGCTGAATAAAAACACCAGTAAGAAATAAAGTGCTTGAATTTCACTTACCGAAGAAACTGCATTCATTGACGGTCGGTTTGAACCGCAGAGCCATAAGATAAGTCCGATATTTCAATGAAGAATACTCCACTAGGCATCAACACAACAAACACGTCCGAGTTCAAGTTGTGTTCTCCAGATCAACTGAGCCCCTGTAGCAGACTGGAGCTAATGAAGCTAACAGGGCTAACAGAGCTAGCAGAGAGACCACTAGCAGTTTGGTACTTTCGTTTCATTACAATGACTTCAGTTACAGCAATAATCCCCCTCACAAGGTTTAATTTTCAGTTGTGTGTGTGTGAGGTGTTCAGTAGTGAATGTGAGGGGATTTCAAAAGTGTGTGTGTGAGAAATACATTTTCAGTTGTGTGTGTGTGTGTGAGGTTAATTTTCAGTAGTATGTGTGCAAGGTTTCATTTTCAGTTGTGTGTGTGAGGTGTTCAGTAGTGAATGTGAGAGGATTTCAGTAGTGTGTGTGTGAGATACATTTTCAGTTGTGTGTGTGTGTGTGAGGTGTTCAGTAGTGAATGTGAGAGGATTTCAGTAGTGTTTGTGCAAGGCCAGATGTTTTCAGTATGTGTGTGCGAGGTGAGTTTGAATTTTGGCCTACACTGCCCTACATAACAACACTAGTGTTGATATTAATACTGTAACGGACTGGTTATAATGTTGATGTTTGATGAGTTTGTTGTTCAGAGTTTGTTTGTATTTTACAGAGTGTCAGTGAACGTGCCACTGTTTTGATGGACGGTTCTTGTGGCCTGTAGCTGTGGGTTTGGGTGGGAGAGTGTTGTCTGGTTGGTTGGGGCTGGAAGAGGGAGGTTCCTGGGGAGAGAGACGCGGGAAGCTAGGAGAGAGCTAGCGGGAGACGTGACGGAGGCCCATTCCCAAACCGCCCCCTACACCCCACCCCTAAACCCTACCCCTCCGTTTGCGCGTTCACGCGGAGGGTCCGCCATATTGAGGGCTGTTCCAAACCAACGAGTGTGGAGCGGTGTGGAGGGGGAGTGGGCTATCAAGCCCTCAAACAGCGAGTCTGCAGCGGTGCTGACTTGAGACCACTTGAGACCGGTCTCTACCTGACCGGAGTCACGCTGTGTGTGTCCGTCAGGAAACACGCTGTTTACCAGTAGTTCCAGCAAACATCCACTGATAAACTGCGATGTTAACAACCTCATGATAACCTCATATGTTTTTAACTTAGGATCATACCTGTGTTTAGTCTAGAAAAAGGTAAATGTGTGTA
>NW_011350052.1:0-3272 GCF_000735185.1 Notothenia coriiceps
GTCCATGATACAGCACGGTCACATGACTTCACGTCACCACCGCTAAGCTAAAGGTGGCTAATGTTGGGCGTGATGACGTTTAGTCGTCTCATTTAGACACTTGTTAGCAACCGCCATTTTTTTTTATTCACTAGTGGGGTATTTACTGATGTAGAACAAGCGTTAAAATCTCTTCAGCTTGTGTTAAAACCACATAATTTATTTCAGACTAACAACCAAAAACAAACCCAGAAAACCATTGACCTCCAGACCAGGGGACAGGAAGTGATGAAATGCTGACTCGTGACAGGGTTTCACGACTCATTCCTGCACCTCTCTGTTGTGATGGGTAGAAGGGAGTTTTGTATAGGGTTATAAGGAGGGTTACATCAGAGGGAATGCTGAGTTTACTTACATTAAAAACATGGGGAATGAGTAGCTTATGAAATGGATTGACTGATAAATAAATAGATCTTTGATTAGGGAAAGACTTTGAGTTGAACTGCTTGGGTTCGTTGGTGTTGACGTTGCCTTAATGCATATCCTGGAGGATGAATTCCAGCAGCTATTAATTGTAAATGATCTTTACATCCCTGAAGAGACGTGTTCAGCTCAACACTTGATAACAAAGCTGATTAGCAGAGTTAGAAAGAGACCGATGCTGCATGGCTTCATGGTTCAGCACTACAGCCTTATTCTTCTGTATCTTCTGTATTTGATCATGTGTGGGTGTTATGGGTGAATTAAAGCATTTTCAACCACAAGGGAGTGGATTCTGGATTTTTGGGAAGAAAATCAGATGTAAAAATAACGGTGCGTTCACACGGACGCTTAAAGTAAGTTTACGTTTGAATCAGATAACGTTATTTGGGGTGTTAAGGTTTTGTGACGGTTGCTTCATTTTAAAATTAAAAGTTAATAAAATATCTAAATAAATATTGGAAGTTTGAGTGTGAAATAAAAAAAATAAAATAAAAAAACGGATTTGTGTGCAGATAAGATATAAAGAATATAAATATAACACTTGTATTTTTTTGAATTTAACACAGTTTAATTTTCATGATCATTAATTGAAATAATAATGGGCTTAAATGTGTTGTTTGTTCTTAAGGGTCAGAGTGTCTTGTGTTTTATTATATATTTTTGAGTGAATGACCCCTTGTTTCAAAATGATGGTCCTTAGTCGCGGTGTGAATGCGCCTATAGTAACTAATTTAATAATGTATTGTTTTATGAAAGTCTCGTTTGTTGTAGTGGATGTTTCATGACGCTTTGCCGCCCTCTACAGCTTACTACAGCTCACAGGTCAACGGTCATTATTAGAATTACAAGTATGATTAAAATACAATATAATAATTTCAAGCAAGAATGTCCAATAATAACATAAAATAGAATAAAAATGTCTTTATTACCACAAGAAGTTAGAGTAACATCTGCAATAATTAATTTAATCATTTTATTGTTTTTTGAAAGTCTCGTTTGTTGCAGTGGATGTTTCATGACGCTCTGCCGCCCTCTAGTGTCGGCAGGAGGTTACTACAGCTCACAGGTCAACGGTCATTATTAGAATTACAAGTATAACTAAAATACAGTATAAAAAGTGTCAAGTAAACATTTCCAATAATATAATAAAATATAATGAAAATGTCTTTATTAACACAAGAAGAAAGAGTAATATTTTCAAGACAAAAATGCTTTTAAAAAAAGAATATGGTTATAGGAAGGTAGAAAAAAAGGCCAATAAAAAATATTAAATAAAGAAATATTTATTTAATCAAGAAGGAAAAATGTTGGGGAGAAGAGGAGATTATATATATATTATAGTGTATGTCTATAAACAGAAGAAGTTAATAGTAAAAATGCAATAAAACTAAAATATTTATACATAAGCTGGAAAAGTGAAATATGTACAATAAAAATTTCCAATAAAAAAAAAGATATGATCGAAATATTTATGAAAACATCAAATGAATATTTATATAGAAGTAAGTAGGAATAATTCATACACTTTTTATTGCAGTGGATGTTTCATGACGCTCTGCCGCCCTCTAGTGTCCGCAGGGGGTTACTACAGCTCACAGGTCATTATTTATATATTTATAATGTACCTTATGTTCATAGGGTCGACCCGACACAACAACTATAGCACTCCTCTTGTATAATGTTATTAAAATGTGCAATACTAATCATTTATCATTTCCACCAACACACACATCATTAATAGAAATAGAATAAAAGGTTTTAAATATTTTTAATATAATAAATCATCAAATAAGTAATACTATTAAAATAAGAATATATGTAATATTTTTTCAAACATGAAGTTCAATTTAAAATGTGCAAAGCATTTGTATTTATTTCTAAAAGTATGGAATAAAAGACATAAAATAAATCATGATTTAAGAAGGACGCATCAAAAAAATATTTAAGATAAAAACTATAAATTACACAATTTAAAAAGCGATATAGTAGCCAGGGAAAGGTATACAAAGGTACTATCATATATATTGCACAGCTATTTATGTTATATATATATACATTGCACATAAGCAGTATTGCACAACAGCGGTGCTATATACAGGACATAAGAAGAAGTTTTAAAAAATCGTAGGGAATTAATGTGAATGAGTGCAGGCTGCAGGTTTTCATAGTGTGGCTGATGAGCAGGTTGCAAGTGTGGTTGATCGGAGATTGCTCCCAGCCGTGTAGAGCAGCCCTGCAGGCAGGTGGGGGGGGGCACTAACTCACTAACAGGGGTTTCAGGGACGGGCAGTGATAGTCGGTCTGTTCTTCTATACGTCTGTCTTTGGTTTTCTAAGTGTTATTCGATCCATATGACAATAGAGAGGCGAAGTCCCTCCCCTTCCGGTGGACCTCCATGGGACCTTATTTCGGAAAAATGATGTATTGAAGTCAATGGGGAGAGAAAGATTATCTTTCGATCCCGATTGAATTGTGCCACGAATTACACATATGATGTTTGTCAATTTAAAAGAACATTTTGCAAGTAAAAAAAATAAGAATGTGTCGTAAAACTGTGAATTTACACACTTTGTTTGTTTAGCCGCTCAGTGAACTACATGTCTCTGGTCGCGCACAATACGCGTCACCAACATAAAGATGGCTGTCACGTTAGCACATTTCACCTCTTTCTTTCAGAACGAGGCGAAAATCAGTCCAAGTCTGGGCATGTTGAGAGCTGTACATACACGAAAGGGGAGTTAGTCGGTTCTGTAAGAGCCAGCATGCGGGACCGGCTTTACAAGGTTTCGGTGAGTAATATGAGTGCAATG
>NW_011350054.1:0-2572 GCF_000735185.1 Notothenia coriiceps
AAATCATTATTATATTAATATTGACAATAACAACCGACCGTCGGGGTAGCATTTGCTTGGCATTTCTGGGTATTTCTCCACTGGTTAACATGGGTTAACAATACCGTGTAACTGTCACGTTTGAAGGGACGAAATCGTTACATGTTCACGTCTCCCAGCATGGTAAATCGTCACATGTTCACGTCTTGCCGTGATACCGGGTTGAAATATATATGCACGTTCATTCTCACAACGCGTCAGACACAAGAAAATATACATTAATTTAGATCAGAATCAGATTTTTTCCTTTTCTATAATGGGACACGGTTTGGTACGGATTGATTTGCAGTTCGGTCCGGAGTTACCTTGGTTGCTGATTGGCTAATGGTTACACAAGCCAAAACATCGTTATGACATCATAAAGTGGCCAAAATCTGATCAGCTCATTTTCAGACAGGTTTTTATAGAAATGGATCAGGACAAAAAGAGAGAGAATCTTTGTTCCTGAAACTTTCAGAGTGTCTTTACACAGAGGAGACACATGTTGATGTAGAAGAGACATGAAAGAGTGGATTTTGCATAATAGGTGACCTTTAAATGTATATAGTGCAATACGAAGTCCAGAACAATTTCTCGGTGCAGCCTAATTTATCCTCCGTGTTTATCTGAGTCTAGGTTTATTTTGAGATGCGTTTAAGGGTTATTTGTGAGGGGGTGGGTGTGCAGTGAGGAATAACAGAGGCGCTTTTAAAAAAAGGGATGCACGGAACAGAAACATTTGTTCTTCATATTTTGATGTTCTTTAATGATTTATTTCAACGTCCAAAAAAAGAAGTGGGGCGAAAGGAATCAATGCACCTTAAAATAACATCACATCCTGTCACACAACCCTACACAAAAACACACACATGTCAGTGTTACATAACTCAGCGTGGTAGTTCAGCCCGTCTACCCATAAGAACACAAAAAGACAAAGAAACATAAAAAACAAGCGTTATTTTGAGTTGATCCGAGGCTTTCCCAAAAAGACAGCAGATTAATGTTTTTGGGAATGAGATGTTTAAATACAACTTTGGTTAAAAGTCTAGGTGTCCAAATACATTAGACCCTATGAAAGACCTCGTTTGTTCAAAGACATTTCTGGCTGATCTTCTAAAAAAGCATAACAAGCCAATCAAACTATAGGAATTTAGATAATGGGTGGATTTATTAAGCACTGATAAAACATTACACATGCCAAGACATACATTTCAAGGTTCACTTGTAGCTCCTTCAGAGTGACTCTAACCTTTATCTATGGAGATTAATAAAGGACTATCTAATCTTATCTCATCTTAAATGTTCTTAATAAAGCCAGCCATCCATTGTCTATACTCACTTATTGCAAATAATATGTATGGTATACTAGATTGGGTAAGACAAGTGTATTGGTTTTCAAACGAGTGATTCATTAACTGTTTCTTTGCAATTTTGCTAAAGGGTAGTCAAATAATAGTTAATATATCCCTTGGAAAATAGATCATGACAGTTGTTGCGGATCAGTGTTTTAAATATGGCACCACAGGCAGAAATGAGCAGAACGAAAGAATGACTGTCTTCACTTTGCAAGATTTCTGTCATGTTCTTTTGTAGCAGGCAAGGGTGTAACTTTGGTTTGAGAAGTGGGGGGGACACAAAACAGGGGGTCCTCCGCAATGAAACATTGTTCTCGATTTAATTCCATGTCCTGCCTTTCTACAAATATATTAGGGACTATGGTGTTAACTAATCCAAGAAAAACGTGTAGTGTAATGAGTGCACAAACGTATCTAGTATCCTCTCCATGTGAGCCTGTTTTATTTGTGATGACCTCACATCCTCTGGGGTGGGGGGCTTCTAATCTCTGTTAGCTTCAAGCTAGCACCAGATGCTAACAACAACCCCCGTAACTCTCTCTGTCAATTCAATTCAATTCAATTCAAAGGGGCTTTATTGGCATGAAAGTTAAATTTGACAGAGAGAGTTACGGGGGTTGTTGTTAGCATCTGGTGCTAGCTTGAANGTGTTTATTTTATTTTTTACGCAAGGGGTCATCTTCACGGAGGAGCGTCTGTGTGTGCGTGGCACGAGTGCATTTTGTGTGAGAGAGAGAGAGACAGAGAGACAGAGAGAGAGAGAGAGAGAGAGAGAGAGACAGAGAGAGAGAGAGAGACAGAGAGAGAGACAGAGAGAGAGACAGAGAGAGAGACAGAGAGAGAGAGACAGAGAGAGAGAGACAGAGAGAGAGAGAGACAGAGAGAGAGACAGAGAGAGGGACAGAAAGAGAGAGACAGAGAGAGAGAGACAAAGAGAGAGACAGAGAGAGAGAGAGAGAGAGAGACAGAGAGAGAGACAGAGAGAGAGAGAGAAGAGAGAGAGAGAGACAGAGAGAGAGACAGAGAGAGAGAGAGAGAGAGAGAGAGAGAGCAGAGAGAGAGAGAGAGAGAGAGAGAGAGAGAGAGACAGAGAGAGAGACAGAGAGAGAGACAGAGACAGAGAGAGAGACAGAGAGAGAGACAGAGAAAGACAGAGAGAGACAGAGAGAGTTACGGGGGTTGTTATTAGCATCTGGTGC
>NW_011350054.1:2610-5287 GCF_000735185.1 Notothenia coriiceps
TCTCTCTCTCTGTCTCTCTCTCTGTCTCTCTCTGTCTCTCTCTCTGTGTCTCTCTTTGTCCCTCTCTCTGTCTCTCTCTCTGTCTCTGTCTCTCTCTCTCTCTGTCCCTCTCTCTGTCTCTCTCTCTGTCTCTGTCTCTCTCTCTGTCTCTCTCTCTCTGTCTCTCTCTCTNACGCTCCTCCGTGAAGATGACCCCTTGCGTAAAAAATAATAATAAACACATTTGAAAAGTGGGGGGGACACAAACGGGATTTTGAAAAGTGGGGGGGACATGTCCCCCTGTCCCCAGTGGATATTACGCCCATGTAGGACACGTCTTCCTTTAACACACATCTCCTCTAAATGTAGCATGTTGTGGCTGTCTAGCTGACAATTGAGATTTTAGATTCAAATCAACTTGATTAACACCTGAGACTTGATGGCACTACCGAGATGCAATTATCTGCTGGGTATGAGACGGTGCCAGCTAAATTCTAGGTCCCAGCGCTCAGGATTAAGAGTGAATGAGCTAAAGACCTTCCTTTAAGCATCTCTCAGAGGCAGTGCTGAGAGTTGTTGGAAGGCCACAAAGGAAATAAGCTATTAGGTTACTTTTATGGGGATTAAATAGTATTTCCCCTGTGATATAGGGTTCCTTCTGGCTTCAGCAAACAATTGCCAATATGCTTATTCAAAAAGCAAAGAGCGACATGAGCGTCTGATCGGAGTCGTCCTACTTTTACTCTCCTTTTAGTTTAGTTTTGTTCTCCACCAACTCCTGAGAAAAATTAAATAGCTTCCAGATGCGTTGCTTTGTCTTCAAGCCACTTGTTGATTTAGCTCTGCTGTTTAATGCTGCTAACCAGATAGCAAGCAATCTGAAAAGCCAGGCCAATGCAGCATGTATAGACGCCTGAATTTCCATCTTGTCTTAGCTTTTGTCTTAAACCTGCATATTTTCAAAAAGGTTGCAAAAAGAAATAAAATTGAAAAGAAGTCTATGAGAAAATTATCCTATTTCTCATTTGATTTATTACCGCCTTTTCCTGATGATTTTTTGGACTCAATCGCCATTTTCCATTACAATAATAATAATGTGAATTATGCTCCAATTACAATAAAACTGATGAAAATATAGGGAATGCCTCAGGGTGTGGAAACATTGCCAGATTTACAGGTCGCTATCATAATTTTCTGTTTCAGTGTTGCCAGTGTTTTTTATTTCAGCTTTAACATTTCTATTCATTAAAGTTATTTGTAAAAAATCATGTAAATATAAGAATGGTAGTTCTTCTGTTTCACTATCACATGTCACTTCTGATTTCAAAGAGACGCAGTAGGATACAATAATCAAAACTGGTATACTGTCATAAAAGAGTCAAGAGTTCGCTCACCAAATAGCCTAAAGGACTCATGCTACAACATGGGGCCAATGAGCAATCAGCAAAGTCCCAGAGGAAAACTTTAAAGAGAGTTAAAAAGGCAACACATATTCCCAATTTCTTCCCAGGAAGCCATCCTCCTCTCTGCTGTCCTTCTAAACTGCAATTTGTAGCGCCAGATTGCCTCTGTGCAGTATGACAGGGAGAAGTGGCTGTTTATCAGGCGAGCTGGTATTTAACTTTGTAGGACACATTTGTATTGATTGGGCTTTGTAATTTTCTCCTGAGTAGATTGAGCCGCTGGTTGCGTGCGGGCTGGCGTGCATTCAAATTAACAGGATATGCCTCCAGCATGGCTGAGTAATGCCACAGCGTGGACAGATTCTTAAAGGCATTTATGTAATAAGGAAGATTGCCACAGGAGAGGTCTTTCTGCTGGCAGAGAGAAATGGAATACATATATTTCTGGTAATAAATACTGAAGAATATACCGTACCTGGCACTCCACTAAGCTCTGCACTTGGATTTAAGATGTTACATTGTGTTAAAGGTCCCCTATTGTACTGGTTTTCATTGCTTCATTATACTGTAGGTCTCAGATATGTACAAAACATGTCTCTGAAGTGTTCCCATCCCATAATCCCCTCTGTTTCAGCCCTGTTTCAAAAGTGCTGATTCTCTGTCTGTTACTTTAGATGAAAATAAGGAGCCCCTCCCCACGCCCCTCTGAGAGAGATTTGGTTAAAAATAACACAATGGTGCTCTAGGAGGAGATTCAGGTGATAAGGTGGGGGTGGGGGGGAGTTACCTTGGTTGGTGATTGGCTAAAGCCCGCGTCACACTGTCCCGAAATTGACACCCGATGGACACACGATAAAGGAAATGTTCAAATTCGGCTCTGATCGTAGCAACATCGGGCCATTCGTGAGGGCATCTTAAGCCATCGTATGACCGCCGGAGGAGATTCTCAGGCTCCGGCAGCAACTTCGTGAGCAGCAACTTCGTAAGGCACTCGTGAGGGCATCTTGTCAAATCGTGTCATCTTCGTGTTATCATCGGTGCCATCGGGCATTCACCCTAATGCCCGATGGCACCGATGATAACAAGATGCCCTCACGATGGCCTTACGAAGGGCAAAATTGACACACGAATTCAACACAAAAATGAACCTTCGCAAGGTCCTATAGCAATCTTTTGGCATGCCAAAGATTTTGCCACCGCACACGAAGTTGCTGCCGGAGCCTGAGTAACTCCACCGGCGGTCATACGATGGCTTAAGATGCCCTCACGAATGGCCCGATGTTGCTACGATCAGA
>NW_011350055.1:0-4279 GCF_000735185.1 Notothenia coriiceps
CACACACACACGCACACGCACACGCACACACACACACACACACACACACACACACACACACACACACACACACACACACACACACACACACACACACACACACACACACACACACACACACACACACACACGCGCACACACACACCGAGCACCCACATCTAGATAAAGATCATCACTCACTCGCCCTCTCCTCCTCTGACCATGCTTACAGCTCAGCAGGATTTATCCTCGCCGTGTCCCCTGCTTTAAACATCTTTGTATAAACGCTTCGCCGCAATAACGCCAATAACAAGGACTCAGATGAATGGAAATCGCTATCAGAGCCAGTTTTAGAGTGTTATGTTGTCCCTGTTTCAATGCTACTTCATGCAACAATTTAAACATGTCAGATATATATGAAATACTTTGCATATGGAGGACACTTTTCTGCAGAATGAGTACTTCTACTTTTCACACTTTGGCTACATTTGAAGTATAATACTTGATAATGTGTGTGTTAGCAATAATATTCTACTCCATGCAACAGTTTGAACTATCTGATATATAATAATATATCACACATGGAGGGCATATTTCTGCTAAATGAGTACTTCTGCTGTTAGAGTGTGTTGCTGATTTTACTTCTGGAAGTAAATATGGGACTTTTACTCTTTACATGTATTTGAAAGCTTAAGTCGCCTTTTCCATGGAGATGTTGTAATTGAAAAGCAACTGATAACCTCTTAACATGCGTGACTGAAGTCCAAACCGATGGTATCATTTAGGTAGAAAGAGGTGTCGAGCGTGTTTCGTGACTCGCTCGGAGGATTTTGGGAGTCAATGCTGGCGTTCTGTTTTGGTCCCGTGCGTCGGCCTTGTTTAATATTTGATCCTGAGGGGCGTATTATTCACAGAGCTGCCTAAACTCTGTCAGATTGCCGTGCTCGCTGGAGATCCATCGCTTCTGTGTGTTTGACGTTTCCATTTTCCTAAAGGCTCTTGTTTTGCCTTCGCTCCTCGCTCTCTCAGTCATTTGAGGATCGCGTATTTATGTAGGCTTGTATACACACTCCTCATCTCACGCTCCACTAAAGCCTCCGGCACTGAAAACAGGCGATAAAATGTGTTTCCATCCGACTGCTTTCAACTCTTGTTCACCCGTTTTCTAAACTCCCAGACAGGTCCATCTTTAGAAAGGCGTCATGTTGTGTGTTCATCCTGCAAAACATTTTATATGAAGCTGAAATGTGTGCAGATCAAGAGACAGCTCATCCGGGAGGAAGTGGACACACATGAAAGAAGACACAGCTCAAAGGTTATAACGGTTAAATATATTTAACATAATAAATAAAGAGTCTGTACATGAATAATGAAGTCTATTCATTTACTAGTTGGCGTTAAACCACATTCACCGTCTGCATCGCAGGACTTCTACCAGATTTACTCTGATTTGTCATTTTTAAAATGTCGATAAGTTTGCATTCCTCCTTAAGATCAAATCACACATTTAATGCATTGTGTGTTTTTTAAAAATCAGCAGGCTCCTATCATTCTGTATTAGCTTTACATGGCATGTGTATACTCTAAAGCAGGGGGGTCAAACTCAAACACACAGTGGGCCAAAATACAAAAATGGGTACTAGTGGAGGGCCGGACTGGTTCAATGTTTATTGCAGAACTTATTGAAATGAACTTATTGCACATATTAAACCTGGAACTAACAAAGGTTAAATTATTGCCTATAAAAACAACATTAAACATTAAATAATCAGTTGCATTCATTTCTTATGGCTCTATCTGCAGCTTTTCCAGAGTCATTTCTTATGATTACATTTTCCCACAGGCCAACAACAGCTTCAACAAAACTATTTCCCTCAAAGAGAAACCAAACATGCCCTGTTGTCGTGAGAGAGAAAGTGCAGAAGGAAACATCCATTAAACTCAGTGTGCTGCTCTGTGATGCTAGTTCAGATACTTGGCATCTCATCTTGGGTGCAAGGTCATCAATGTTTGGGCTCAGGCTCTGAGCTGAGGAGACCCTCAGGATGGAGTGAAGGTGAGCGTGCAATATACCGGCGGGCAAAATTATCCTGCGGGCCGAAATTAAATCCACCAAGGGCCTGATTTGGCCCCCGGGCCTTGAGTTTGACACATGTGCTTTAAACAGGGCCTGAATTTAGTTAGAATACTGTCGTCTTGAATCACAAACGGTTGCTGTGCCCTCACCAAAAGTGAAGATAGTGGAAGTTACTCGACCAGCCGCAATTACAGATGCTCCTGCAAACACAGTAGCCTAATAAGCAAAGTAAAAGTAATACCGGTGATTCGTTCACTATTTGACTGACTCACCAATATACTCGTGTCCAAAGAAGCCACCTTTCCTTTTATTGGGTTTATGGAGCAGTCTGTAGTCATTTAGTATCACAAGCCGTATCACAAGCTGTACCACGAGCTTATCGTCATTACGGTACATCCACACGGCAGCGTGCAGTGAAGTTTGCCGGTGGGCGTGTCTGAAGCTCGACCAACCAATCACATGAATCTCCCGCCCCCGGACACACAAGCACACGGTTTGATTGGCTAGAGCTTGTACTGGCATATGATTCGATTGGCTGACGCTTCCGTCGAAGCTTCAAAAGTAGAACTGGGCAGAAGCGTTGAAGCTTCAACGCACGCCGCTGTGTGGACGTACCGTTACTGTTGAGTGTGTGATTTGAGACAACACGACACACTGCATACATTTCCCCAGTGTACAACATAGCAGACTAAGCAGAGTACTAAGGGAAGTGTCCTAATTGAGTCCCAGCATTGCTCTCCGTCCAAACAGGTGGAGGCTGTGTGGTGAAAATGAGGATATCATGCTATCGGCATCACAGTAGACAGATGGAGGGAAATGTGTCCCAAATCAGCGGGAGAGTCCTGAGGGAGAGATTTGTTTCTGCTCTCCTCTGATACACTTCACTGTCCACTTTCATCCCTCCTCCTCTTCCTCCTCCTCCTCTTCCTCCTCTCTCTGTTTGACTCTCCTGCCTCGACCGTGATTTGTTTTGTTCTCCTCTAATGTTATCTGCTGCTATTCTCAGAGGCTCACGACGGACGGTGTGTGTACACTAGCCTCGAGTGAAGCGTCACATCGCCATGCTTAAGAGTGTGTGTGTGTGTGTGTGTGTGTGTGTGTGTGTGTGTGTGTGTGTGTGTGTGTGTGTGTGTGTGTGTCTGTGTGTGTGTGTGGTGGAGTCTTTGTGAAAAAGAAAGGGCCGCAGAGACAGAGCGCTGGCATGTAGACAAGCATGGCTTCACTCCACATTCACAAGACAATTTTTACTATCTACTTGTTGACAGATACTCTCAAGGCACCCTGGGAGAAACAAAACCTCTCTGCCAGCGAATGTAGTTTCTAGCTTTTTAATTCCCCTTTTTATTTAAGCATTTCTGTTCCCGGTGGCAGCCATTTTAGCGTGTTTTCCCTCTCCACGGTGGCCTTGTGGTGCAGTTCGGGTTGATTATGATGTCGTCGGTAGCTGTGGCTGAGTCTCTGTGAAGCCACTGTGCAAAGACAAGACACACAATTGGGTAATATACGACTTTGGAGACCTGCGACTGCTCACAACCAGGGACTTTATTGCATGTTGTTGCATATGGTTCTGATTTGGGTTTCTTTTTTCCCCCTGAAGCTGGAGCGCAGACACTCAGCCACACACAGGCAGAAGCACACAGACAAACATGCAGACACACACAAAGTACATTTACTCAAGTATTTTATCCAATTACTTGAGTGTTTAAGTTCAACGCCACTTTATACTTCAACTCCACAAAGTACATATTGTACTTTTACTCCACTACATTCATTTTACACCCTTTTCAAAAGAAGATTTGATATACAAAATAATCTAATAATCCCTTTACATAATGCATGGCAGATTAAAGATCAAACCAGTATAATAATTTAGGCAAAATTATCCAAAATATGACAAAAAGTACTTCATACTTCAATGTCACAATATTAACATTTGAATAATGCAATATAATAATATAAAGCACATGGAGGACTTTTTTCTGCAGAATAAGAATTTTACTCGTGATACTTTAAGCACATTTTGTTAATAACATTCAAGGGATTGTATTTAAGTGAAATTGTAAATGAAGGACTTTTTAAAGTGACGTATTTTGACAACAATGCATGGATACTTATCCCTAAATAAAGCATCTGAATACTTCTTAGCATAGATGGAAAATACTCTGCTGATTACATCTGAGTAACCAGGATGTCAAGGACTTTGTTCATGGGATTTGACCACAC
>NW_011350056.1:0-3557 GCF_000735185.1 Notothenia coriiceps
CCAAGCAACTCTTCAAGTGTTAGTAATATAAAGGAAAGAAAACGAGTAACAAATGTCTGTTTAATGGCATCTAGTGGCTTGGTAGAAAAACAAGGAAGGAAGCCACGACACACACTACAGCATAGGCACTATAGGATTTGACATATAGTGCAAAAAGACACTGCAAGTCATTCACGACCCATTAGAAGCAGACCATTCCCTATCATTTCGTCCCTTTCTCTCCGCTCCACAGTGTGAGCTCTGATTAGAGAGGGTCCATATCTCTAACTGAACAATGACTTCATGTCTCTGCAGTTAATTATCTGTCTGATCCATACCATAGAGAAGAATGAACTCCAGTACTGCGTTACATTCAGAGGCCGAACTAATGTCCTTTCCATACAGGCAGTCACGAGACAGAGCTATTAGAGCAATGTAATGACTTACGTATGAGTAATGGCCGTGCATTTGCTCTACTCTCCGCACGATGTTTCTAAATCAGTTCCTCTACGAGTTCGGCAAATCTCACGACTAATTTCACAGGTAAGGTAACGACTTTTCACCAAGAACTCGTGCATACAGATGGATGTTTTACCATGTTTAAGATAAGATAAGATGGACTTTATCGATTCAAATTTGCTAAATGTTTGCGTTGCAGCAGCATAAAAAGACAAGGCATTGTATATTAGAGATATTAAAAGACTAGAAATAAACAATCCACAATGTAATCATCCCAAATAGAAATAAAATAGCATTAAAGAAGTAGAAAATATACAAATTTACAGTAACACATTTTGTTTTAGGTATAATCGATGCACAAAAGCACTCAGATACGGTATACAAAGAGTCTCTCTGTTTCAGTCCCTGTGTCTGATCTAATACTTGTACACTATACTAAATAAACATATTGTTATTATTACACTATGTTAGCCTGAAATGCCGTGATGGCCCCAGCTGTGATGCAATGTATGAGCTAGTCTTGCATTAGTGCTTTTAAACACCTCAGCCATCATTGTGGTGTGTATCTAAATGGGTCTGGCCTGTTCGGGCTGTAAAGGGAGAGGGAATGAAACACAGAGGGCGAGTGAATTACCAGCAATAAAGCCTGTTGACGGAGCTAGACCGAGCTGAGCCAAACTAGGCCATGCAGGACTACCAAATCCCCAAAGCTCGCCTTTAAAAACAGCCTGGATTCGTGCTAATTGTCTGTCCTTGTCATCCCTGTTTACTCAAGCCTCACCACTCTGCTGCCGTAATGGATTCAGGGCCTGACAAGCCATGTTTGATTGATTCTGCTCCCTGACCACTCAGTGGAAAGGACTCCTGGCTGCGTGCCAGCTGTACAGTGTGCGTGTGTGTGTGTGTGTGTGTGTGTGTGTGTGTGTGTGTGTGTGTGTGTGTGTGTGTGTGTGTGTGTGTGTGTGTGTGCAGCCATTTCTTCTGTTTGTTACCAAAGAAGGTGACTGTAACAACAAGGGGACGAACTAGGAAATGAACCGTCTGTCAACCAGGAACGCTTCCTTTGGATGAGTGTGTGTGTGTGTGTGTGTGTGTCTAAAATAACTCTTAATCTGCTCCTCTTATCTATCTATCTATCTATCTATCTATCTATCTATCCATCCATCCATCCATCTATCTATCTATCTATCTATCTATCTATCCATCTAGTCTTTTAATTATTTATTCATACCATGGGAGGCGGGGCTTATTTTTTGTTATCATAGACAACGCGGGGTAGCTTGGGAATTTCACCAAAGGATCAAAAAAGTCTTATCTTTATGCAATACATGAAATCATGATGTGTTTGTTGATAATGATCTGTATTGATAGTTAATCTGCTCAAATATTCATATTTTACATGATAGAAAACACCTTTTCCGAGTCATTTGCCTCAATTTATGCTTTAAAGTGTTTCCCTTACAATATTTTAAAAGCTTGGGACGCTTTGTCCATTTGAAAAGCATTTTACGACTAAAATGTTGTACTTATCCTCAAAAAGCTTCAGCCAAGGAAACAGGGAACAAATCATGTCAACAAATGTCATTCTGGCTCATCAACAACAACAAATTGTAAAAAGAAAAATGCCATCGAGTAGAAAGTGAATTATTGGACTCTGAGTTGCAAACTGAAATCAGCAGAAATTAGGATATTATTTTCATTTGGTTATATATTTATGAATTAAATTTGATTGGATTTGGAGTGCAGTAGAGGTGAGAAGTAGCAGTGAATAGAAATACACAAGTAAATACCTCAAATACACATTTAGCTGTGACTCTACAGTAGGATATCTGCCTCAGGGTGTCATTAACATTTAGAAACCCGGCATCCGTCACACTGCCTCTGCTCAGGTGTGTTTAACCTTTCTGTACGGAGGCAAACAGCCGCCAGAACGGAGGAGACATCACGAAGAAATAGAGCCGATGGAATAGAGAGAAATATTCAAATGTAAAAGCAAAGTTTGACAGAGGCCAGAACAAAGGAGCAGTGCATTAACATATACATGTTTCACGTGGAGGTGAAAGTCAAAGCAAAGTCGTTGGGGTTTGATTGATGTCCTGACAGAGGGGGAAGTTTGCCCCCACTAATACACCAGTACTCGTATATTATACTTAAGAAAAAGTACTTCAACATGTTGTGGAAATACTTGGTTACAGTATAAGTCCTGAAAGTACTCGCTAAGCACATGCCGATTTAAGAGTAATGTATATTATATGTTTCAATGATAAGTATTGATACCATGGGAGAAGGGAGCTTCTTTTTTGTTATCATAATTAAAATATGAAATGTTAACTTTATTATTTGCCCCTTTTGTTTGTTTGTTTGTTCACCATGTAAAGCGGCCTTGGGTCTCTTGAAAGGCGCCATACAAATGTAATCTATTATTATTATTATTATTATAAACAATGCGGGGTAGCTTGTGCCCTCAGAGTGTCTTGAAACGCCCCTACCTAAAATACCTCAAATACAAAACCTGTTTGACAAAATGTACTCAGTTACTTTCCAGCAGTCCACTTATTTCAGCCCCTGTCACACTGTCCCGAAATTGACACCCGATGGACACACGAATATGGAATTGTGAATTTTGCACAAAGATGGCCCCGAACCACACACAAAGGCAACATTTAGATTACATTTAAGACATACAACTGCAACGAAAGTAACACAAACAGTTATGTTAAAGTATTATGATACTGTACTGATATTTTCAGACTTTGTTCTTTACTTTCTCCGTCTTTATATGTAGAAGATATTAAGTTTTCTCCGTCATGTTGTTTCCATAGCAACAACAACTTCCTCGCCTTCAAAATAATATATTATATCCTTTTTTGTTTCAAAGAACACAAATTGGGTTATTTACATAATATGTTTACAGGATTTTGTTGAGCAATAAAACAACCAGATGGACACACGATAAAGGACATTTTCAAATTCGGCTCTGATCGTAACAACATCGGGACATTCGTGAGGGCATCTTAAGCTATCTTCGGCATGCCAAAGATTTTGCCACCGCTCCCGAAGTTGCTGCCGGAGCCTGATAAATTCCACCGGCGGTCATACGATGGCTTAAGATGCCCTCA
>NW_011350057.1:0-3093 GCF_000735185.1 Notothenia coriiceps
ATGCTAACAACAACAATGCAAATAGTGAGTTTGGTAGAAATATACTGTATAATAGCAAAGTTATTTAAGATGATGCTATATTTATTTAAGATTTTACATTATAAATATTCCCCAAAATTATTGAAACGCATATTCTTCAAAACGCTTGCTGTAGTATGACCAACAGGAGACTATTGATGTGTGTAGTGAGTTTGGTAGTAATAAGCTGTATAATAGTGATGGAATATTATTGTATTCTCTTTTTTGGGAGTTGCACTTTGCAGACGGTCCCTGAGCACTCGTTTCTTCTCCGGCTGCAGATAGAGACCAATGTAATGTGTCCAGCTCGGAGGACGGCGCGTATTGGCTTTTTTTTAATCAAAATGTGATTGTAGTTCGTTGTCAACCTTACCACGGTACTTAGGAGACGTCATTTGTGTCTGAATAACCTTTTGTTCATGAGTTATTGATCCGTGAAATCAGAATCTCCCAATATCGTTCCAACTTTACTGAACTAAGCCAGAAGACCGTCTCATTTCGTAGACCGCTCGGTTTGCTTTTCCTTCACTTTATTTTTATATTTATATACATTTATTTTGGACGAAAACTTAGCGTCAGGAAAGGCAAGTGTGGCGTGAGTGCGTGAGATATGGGTTAATTGCGTGACTCTCACGCTCAATGCGTGAGTGTTGGCAGCCCTGCTAATAAAGGACTGGCTTATCTAAAGCCAGTTGAGTAGCACTTGAAATGTTTTGGCTCTATGAAACCTGATGTACTTATATGATTCTGTTTTCTTCAAGTTTGTATCTTGTTGGTCGAACGCACTTATTGTAAGTCACTTTGGATAAAGGCGTCAGCTAAATGCAATGTAATGTGATGAAATGATTTCATGTTTTTAATGTTGTCTATGTTTTGAACAAATAGCATGCATAGCATTATCTTGATAAAGGTTTTTTTTGTTTGTTAAGTAAACAACATCATTAACTCATAGGCTACCTGCACATATAAATCAATTGGATGGATTTAATTTGCACACCTGTCACATGCCAGACTTTGATCAAGAGTCTGATCTTTTCTCAGAACCAGTCTGGCAGGAACTTGTTCTCTTGCAAAAGTGTTGAATTGTATGAACCAGCACGACAACAGTATCGTATACCCTAACTGACAAATGCTCTCATTCAAATGTCTGGGAAAAAAATAAAGATGTGTGGGAAAGAAGAGGAAAAAATGCTGATGAACAACTTTTGAACACACAACAAGGCTTTTAGGAGGAGGTGGGAACACACCATGAACTCAGGTCACATTGTCCCCAGGTTGACTGGTTGTTTAATCCCGTTTACTCGCATTGTATGGATAAGGTTGTTAATGGCCCCTGATTGGCGAGCAGCAGCAGCGGTGTTGGAATATTCTGTGACGGTTAATAGCTTTATTGAATCGGAAGCGCTGACCCCATTAAAAGCAGCTGAACATCCTAGACTAAAGTCAACACAAAGCAGCGCTGCCTTTGCAGTTTGTCACTGTGTGAGTCAGAAAGAGAGGAGGCAGCACATGTTGCTCTCATGAGCACAAATTCAATCTGTACACTCCTGTGTCTTTGTTCTCTGTCAGTCATACAATTAATGTCACCGTTTCCTCATGCCAGGCCTCCACATCACTTTTTACGTGTGATATATTTGAAGAGCTCTGTATTCATCCTGTTTTTTGCCGACCAGAGCGCACACACACACACACACACACACACACACACACACACACACACACACACACACACACACACACACACACACACACACACAGGATATCATATGCCTGACTCCCCATTGTTTGGTTTGTCCAGGAAACAGGATATTCACACAGAGAGCACACCAGCTGACCACAGAGCCTAAACAGAGATTAAGTTTCATTTTTTTACTTTGAAACAGTAGACATTTTTCTCACTTCCTTTCCGTTTCACCGTAATGTTCCTGTCAACCACTTATAGAACCTATTAACAATTCTAATTTAGGTTTCTGAACAGCAAAGCCTTCATGTTGACATGTCAACAGCTCAACACCAAGCAGAAAGTAAAATAAATGATGATGCTACCAATTCAAAGGAGGTGTGGGTTCATTTCTAAACAAACAAACATTAGCAGTGTTTTGTATTGATATGGTGAAGCACCCTTTTTCCACAACATATTGGATACAATGGAGCAACAACGTACCAAAAATGAGCAATAAGTGCAAGTTATTTAAAATGCAAGATAACAAAACGCACCGTCAGAAAAGCTGTTACAGGTGATCACAAAACCGGATTCTTTTTTTAAACTAACAAAAAAGAATACGATCCAACAGATCACACTGCATTTGTATGGATATGAATCGTTCCTAACCTTGTGTCTTTTGTTGTGATCAGATCGCTGCCCCTTTATTGTCTGCGCGCGGAGCGGCACCGGGTCAGTCAGATAAATCCAGCTCCTCTCCTTATATGATGAGATTTACGCAGAATAAAAACAGGTTGGCAGTGGATGAAGAGTTGGTTTAGTTCATTTGCAAAGTCCAGGACGGGAAGCCTAGCGCCGTTCGGCATAATAACCTTGTCTGTTTTGCGCACTCACACAGTGTGTCAGTCCCATCCATCCACACTCCTCCTCCTCCTCCTCCTCCGCTTCACACATGCAGGATGGGACAGATGAATTTGGCGCTGCCTGTGCGCCACTGCTGGCCAACAGAGGGGCGCTTTATCTGCTGCAAACTGATAGTGGAAATTAATTAGCTGTTTTGAATAAAAAATTAAACACTCTCTCAAGGGTAGGGTTATCTGTTGTAAAAGATAAATGGATTTAAAACAACTGAAATAATTGTTTTACCATATCTCATCCTCAGTGTGTTGCAGTTCATAAAGCACATTTACTTTGTATTTCTAAAGTGTATAGGACTGTTTTCCCGACACACAATTTTTTTTGATGAAAAGTTGTATGTGTACTTGCTTAAGTATTTTTCTTTTAATTTCAACGACGCTACAATTCAAAGGGAGATCATCATTTTTACTTTACTAAATATATTGTTTAGATTTTTATTTTTTTTGCATACAACACATAAGATATGATGTGTTGTTTTGAATTAAACTAACTAA
>NW_011350058.1:0-4585 GCF_000735185.1 Notothenia coriiceps
AGTAACGAACGAACGTAAGTAAGGTGTGTGTGTGTGTGGTGTGTGTGTGTGGGTGTGGGGTGTGTGTGTGTGTGTGAGATTAAAAATAGCCCAATTGCTTTTACAATAAATAAACATTGAATGTGTTTAATTGAATAGTAAAGGGGTTTAACGTTAGTGGCAGGTTGTGTGTGAGAGAGAATAAATAAGAAAGCCCAATATTTTAAAAAATTGTTTTTCTTTTCCCCCGCATATTTAGCATATTTCGCCAACTTTCCGCATATTTCGCAACTTCCCGCAATTTCACCGCATAAAATCACATAAAACCCCCGCATGTTTAATCGCATAATCAAGGATTTTTGTCCGCGTTTTTCTGGAGGGTCTAACTGTATCCTCACACATACCTTCCTGCTTCTCCTTCTCATCCTGCAGTCTCTTGAGGAGGGCGTCTGCCACAGGCGTCTCTGAATACACCTCCAGAGGGGAGTCCAGTAAGGGATGGTCTTCCTCTGGGTAATCCCAGAGCTTGGTTCTTGTAGATCGACGAGAGTTGGAGCGACTAGTTTTGCTGTTTACTTCAGGCTCCAGTAGATCTCCACTTTCTTTGATATTATCAGTAATCGTCTCTCTTATCGTCTTCCTTGAACTCTGAGGAATAAATAGAGGAACCAGTTTCACCTGAGCGTGAAGTGAGGATGGCTAGTGTTAATAAACATGCAACATGGAATAATGAACAAAAACAAAGGTGAATTCGAAACTGAAATGTGAATTATGAGGTAACACTTATTTTATGGAAAGATGCATCTTAAAAAGGTACCCTATCATACCGTTTTTCATCAATACATTATATGTCTCAGATGTATACAAAACATGTCTCTGAAGTGTTTGGCTCCAAACACCAAACAGATCATTGCAGCATCCCATAATCCCCTCTGTTTCAGCCCTGTTTCAAAAGTGCTGATTCTCTGTCTGTTACTTTAGATGAAAATAAGGAGCCACTCCCCACACCCCTCTGAGAGATATTTGGTTAAAAAGAACTCAATGGTGCTCTAGGAGGAGATTCAGGTGATAAGGGGGGGTTATCTTGGTTGCTGATTGGCTAATGGTTACACAAGCCAAAAAATCGTTATTACATCATAAAGTGGCCAAAATCTAATCAGCTCATTTTTAGACAGGTTTTTATATAAATGGATCAGGACAACAAGTGAGCGAATCTTTTTACACAGAGGGGAAACATGTTTATGTATAAAAGACATGAAAAAGTGGATTTTGCATAATAGGTGACCTTTAAGTGAATTTAAGGGA
This sequence comes from Notothenia coriiceps, assembly GCF_000735185.1. NCBI lineage: Eukaryota > Metazoa > Chordata > Actinopteri > Perciformes > Nototheniidae > Notothenia > Notothenia coriiceps. The sequence continues at coordinate 1,285 of NW_011350058.1, forward strand.
AAATTCAGCCGATGGTTCAACATAAAGAAAAATGTTAACATCTATAAACATCATGGTGAAGATGAAACATTCAAAGCATTCAAACAGCGTTCAGCTTATTTTACATCAACAACTGGCATACACAAGAAAGAACCGGTTTGAATAACTTACTTGTGGATAAACGCTCAGGGTAATGCGGTTGGACTGTCGGGTCGCCCTGCCAAGACTGGAAGATCTTTTTACATCTTCCTCCTCCTCCTCCAGCAGTGCCGTCTGCATTTCTGATGATGTCGTCTTGCTTTTCCTGGAGTTGCGTTTGGCCGGAGTTGCAAAGACCTCCACCGGTTCCTTCTGTTCTTCCAAGATCTCCAATGTTGCCGACTCCACCTCACTGCTACTCAATATCCTTCTGCTGGACCTCGTTGGAGTGTTTACCCGAGTGGTCCTGCGTTTGGCCGGTGTCGGAGTCTTGGAGCTTGTTCGCCGATAAACTTTAGCATCTGTGACGTCTTCTATTTCCTCCTCATCACCACTTTCGATCTTTTTGCTGTTCCTTATTGAGGTGGCCTTCTGGGAAACCCGACGTCTGGCTGGTGAAGTCGTTGTTTTGTCAGTATCCATGGCGATCTCCTCTTTAACATCTTCTTTTGGAGGCTCTGGCTTAGCGTTACGAGAACTTCTTCGAGGTGTGGTAAATTGGGCTTTGCTCTGGTTACTTTTACGACTAGGAGACGCAGGAAACTGGGTGCTGGCTAGTTCCTCCTCTGCTTCCTCTTGGAGGGGAACGGTAAAGGCAATCGTCCTCCCTCTTGTTGTCCTCCGTGTTGGCGTGGAAGGAGCCTTCTTTTTCCTCTGGGAAGATGGGGCCTCGAGCACAGGCTGTTCCTCTGGCTGGCTATTTGAGATCACAACTCCTGCAGATGCTGGTTCTTCCTTCTCCTCTCCCATCTCCCGATTAGCATTTTGCTCTGCCATTGAGTCTTTGTCCTCCACAACTGGTGGGATGACTTCCAGTACATTCGGTTCTGAGTCGGAAAGACTTTCAGGTTCTTGATCTTCTTCAGCAGGCATTTCTGCTGAGGGCTCCTCCACTGGACTTGGTTCAGACAACGGAAGGACTTCAGGTTCTTGATCTTCTTCAACCAGTATTTCTGCTGTAGGCTCCTCCACTGGACTTGGTTCAGACAATGAAATGACTTCGGGTTCTTGATCTTCTTCAGCAGCCAGTATTTCTGCTGTGGGTTCTTCCACTGGACTTGGTTCAGACAATGAAATGACTTCAGGTTCTTGATCTTCTTCAGCAGCCAGTATTCCTGCTGTAGGCTCTTCCACTGGAATTGGTCCAGAGTCGGAAAGACTTTCGGGTTCATTATCTTCAGCCAGCATTTGTGCTGGAAGTTCTCCCACTGGACTTGGCCCAGAGACTGAGCGTCCTTCCTGTTCCTGATCTTCAACTAGCATTTCTGCTGAAGATTCTCCCACTGGATCTGGTTCTGACATTGAAAGGCCTGCAGTTTCATGATCTTCAACCACCATTACTACCTCTTCATCACTCTGTACTTCAGCATCTTCTGTCTCAAGGTTTTCCGCGGTGTTTTCAGTTTGTAGGTCAGCAAGTTCTGACTCTGTCGTCTCATCTAGCTCAATGCCATCTAAAGTATCCACCTCTTTGCCCTGGTCCTCTTCAGAGATTTCTCCAGACCCAGGAGGATCCTGATCATCTGTGTCCAAAATAATGACCTCAGGTTTGTCAAGAGCCTCCACTGCTGGAGACAGGGAGGGAGGGTCAGAGCACTGCAGATCGTTCTCCATTGGCAGCGTGTCTGAATCATCGTCCATATCCAGCATCAGAGAGAAGCTGCCGTTAGCTTCGGTCCTCGGCTCATCTGGCACAAGGGTCTGCTGAAGCCCAGGAAGACACAGCTGAGAGCCATCGACCAGGCCTTGCCCCCCCACAAGCTCCAGTGGTACGAGGAGAGTGGTCGAGGGTTTGAGCTCCATGTATGATGTTCCTTGCTCTTCGTCCTCAACAACATCTAATCCTTCATCTTCACCGAGTCTCACCATCACCACCTCACCCTCCATGTCCTCCTCTAACATCTGTAGCGGAATAAACACACAGCAAGTTATTTCTTGATTTCTAACCTCTGCAAAACAAAATAAACAGTTTGGCCTTAGCAGAGGTCTGGACAGTGATCAATTAAATATTTTATCACGACTAATTGAGTAAATGCCTAATAAAGTGTTACCTTTATCTCTGCACCGGGCTCGATCAGAGAGAACTGCGCAGCCTCCTGTTCCGACAGACTTGGCAGGAAGTTTGTGTGTTCTTGTTGTACAAAGACTGAAGTGGGTTGGAGCGGTGGCAGCCTCCCATTACCCTGGACCTCCTCAATGATCTCCACCTCACTACCAGAGTCCTCTTCCTCTTCCTCTTCTTCCTCCTCCTCCTCTTCCTCCTCCTGATCAGACTCCTCCTCTTCTTCTTCTTCTTCTTCTTCTTCCTCTGACAAGGCGCTAGAAAGCTCTTCACTAACATTCAAACTCACAACAGCTAGTAGAAAATGAGAGAGCAGAGAAGTGCAGGTGTGTGAGGAAATGTGTAAAGCAGTACAGCAATAGTCAGTGTTCATTTGCATGTGTCGTCCTCACATTGGGAGTCTGTGCCTGTTGGCTCCGTCGACGTCACAGAAGCAGAAGATTTTTGGCTGGTGAACACTGGAGGAGCTTCAGCAGCATCCTGCACCTCCTCATCAGCCTCACCCGCTGACTCACTGGGAGAAGAACATTTTTATTAAAAACCTAAATACATCATTACATGACATTTGTTAGACGCTTTTATCCAAAGCGACTTACATACATTCAATACTATGGACAGGGCTGCACATAACTGGTGCAAATGCGCACCCGACGCCAAAAAAGGAGCACCGGATCATTTGAAAAAAGGCACATTTGCGCACCAACAGACAGAGAGAGAGAGACAGACAGACAGACAGACAGACAGACTTACTTATTTGCGAGTTGCATAAGAACTGGTAGATAGCAGGGTTTCCCACACATAGACTTTACTTGCCGCCCAGGCATATTAACGGCCGCCAAAGTATAATTCGCGAGCCATTTAGGTTTAATTTTTTTTAATCCCTTCCGCCAGCACGGCGGCATCTGCGATCCCCCGCTCTACTCCTCGCTATCGCGCGAAGGGTCTGCTTTATGCGCTCCGCACAGTAAAATTAGGATGAATCCTATTTTTGACGTGGCGCAGCCGTAAGGTAATGTCGGGCAGGAAGCACGCGCGCACACACACACACATGCTGTAGGCTCT
>NW_011350059.1:0-2066 GCF_000735185.1 Notothenia coriiceps
GAATCAAAGTGGGTCGTTACCTTCGATATACACTTATGCTCCAACACACAGTTGCACAGGGTGCAGAATAGTTTCCCCCCACTTTTTGCCCGGTCTTTAGTAGAAATGCTCGTCGGTAAATGAGATGGATTAGATTTTTTCATCTTGGTGTTTTCTCTATCGTGTGAGCTCCACACGTTCACTCTATACAGTATTGTTTACATTCTGTGATGCGCGAGCTGATGACGTCACGTCAAGACGAGTTAACTTTTTTTTTTCTCAACTTTGTGTGGAAAAATGCGGGATTATGCAGCCTTTTGATAAATATGCGGCCTTTTAAAAATCTGCGCCATTTTGCTGATTATGCGGTAAATTCTGCGATCGCAGAATCGCGTTTTTCTGGAGGGTCTAATTTTAGCCCTTTGAGTTATCTTGTCTCAAATCATGTCAAATCGAACTTGTCTTTTTCAAAACATTTATCACAATGTGTGTTAGCCACAGATCTTATTTTCTGTATTTCTCCAAATCCAGTGAAATGCAATTGGCTTTTGTTAAGAGACCTGTTGTGATGCTAACTAACGTGTATCACTGCACCACTGTATAGATGTCTTTCTTTAAATGAAGTAAAATATGTCAGATGGCTCTTTAAGGTTCTTATCTTCTCACAGGTACGTCGATCCTGAAGCCTCCTCCTGTGAAGTGAGCCTTGGTGCTGAGCTGGGGGAGGGGCTCCGGCTGCTCCACCTTAGAGCGGCCCCTCTGCTCACTGAGGATACACACAGCTCTAGCACATCAGAGTCACAAACCATACATGTTCGTTGCATAAAATAAATCGTGAATTAAAAAAAATCAGGAAACTATAGTATGCCTGGCTTGGATTGCTAAAATGTAAAAGAAAAAAAGAAACCTCACCTGTGGACCATTTTCTGACTGAGGTACTTCTTCTTGATGTTTGCCATCTCATTAGCTAATCTTTGATTCTCACTTTTGTACTCATTCATCTTCGAGTCGACCATCCTCAGCTCTGCTATCAACGCCTGTGGAATCACAGAATATTATTGTCACAGTTACTGTATAGAAAATCAAAGAAGAACCATGTTTCACCTGAAATAAGGCGCTGTATATTTTCTAATATACTGTATAAGAATGTTATTTACAAATACACATTTTTACATTAACATGGACGGTTAATTGAATTGAATTGGGAGGGATGAAACCCTCTTTATTGGTCACACATTCAGAGCACACAGCACATACAGTGACATTTGGCCTCTACTTTTAACCCATCTTAGTACTAGGAGTCTAGCACTAGGAGCAGTGGAGTGAGTTTATAAAGAAATATTGTTTGACGTGGGACAATAACATGATCATATTGAGGCTTACATTCTTAAGAAGGCCTTTGTTAAAGAAACTGTTGGAATGATTTTTGTTTGATACTGAACATATGAATTTGACAACATATTCAAGTTTCAATGACCAAATATAATTATGAGGAACAAAGGAAGAGATTGTTCACTTGCAAAACCACACTCTGATGAAATCATATTCAAAAATAAGAAAGGCAGTGGATTACAACAACAAAACACATGAAATAAAAAATTAAATGAGAAGTGCAATATGTTTGACTTGCAAGTAAAGGAGGTTTGGGGTGACCTTTAGCTTCTTGGTTCTCTCTCTGAGGATCCACTTGCACTGCTGCAGCTGCTCTGCTGCCTCCGGGCCGGGCTGCCGGGCGAGGATGTGCTTCAGCTCCACATACAGCTTCTCCTTCTCCTTCACAGGGACACACAGGGAGGAAATCAGAGTGATTAGAGAGAGGGACAGTTCATGAATAAGTGAGTCTTTCTTGATACGACCCTCAAATCATGACCAAGTCAGATGTGTTGATGTCCTACACATGGTCGCTTTAAAGGTCTCCTATTATACTATTTTTAGGCATATATTATAGGCCTCAGATATATAAAGATATTTTAAAAACATGTCTCTGAAGTGTTTTCCTCAAAATACCAAACAGATCACCCATTGTAGCCATGCCTCATATCCCTCTATTTCAGCCCTGTTACTAAAGTTCTGATTCTAGGTCTGTA
>NW_011350060.1:0-3919 GCF_000735185.1 Notothenia coriiceps
TATCTATGCCACAATTTTAGATGCGGATTTTGTTAAACTAATACGTTTGCGCTGTGGACCAACACTATAAATTGACGGGGAAGGGGGTAGCAATAAAGATAACACCATTAAACAGTTACACAACATAAGAGAAATAATATCAATAGCAGCGTCCCTAGCAACCACCTTGGTAACAATGAAAACGTTGTATAGACACAATTTCCTGAAGTAATCTTCGTAATAACTAGCAAACTAAAGATCATGTACATCCACTGCACACATAATCTGAAATAACAACTCATATTTCTCGCATCAAATGACATCAAAACGCATTTTAATGGCCAAACTAACTTTAAAATAGGCATTTGCCACCGAGAATAAAACGAAGTTCGGCCATATTTTTTTTTTCTGCAGGGAGAAATTTGAAGATCATGTGACTTAGACGCCAGCCATTGGAATGAATGGTGAAAAAAAAATGTAGGGATCTTTCAGAGGCGTTTTTGTAGAAATACTACGTCCTACGTTGTGGACCAACGTAGTTATTACACGTTTTTTTGTGAGACTGGGTTGGTTTTAGCTGTGATTCAATACAGTTAGGGTTTAAGTGAATGGGTTGAATTGTCAAGTATACTTCTAAATAACTTGTTGTAATAAGAAATATGCATTATTTATTTGTTAACGATGCTCAATGCTCTAAGATTCAAGAAGGAAAATAAAATAAATTGCATCCGCAGAGACTCGGCTTTGTTGTATTTCGAAGGGCTGCTACATGTTTAATGAGTTCAGTGCTCAGTGTGTGTGATTGATTAAGTTGAAGTGTTTAATGTATTGTGTTTTTCCACAGAAAAATTGATTTGTTCACTAAGTTCCCCACTATTAATGATGAGGAGGTGCAGGACCTTCGGGGAGAGGGACAATTACTAATTGTAAATATAACATTTCCCATGTGAAATTACTGATGTAAATATTGTAATAAGTTATTGTGACATGTTTATCTGCACAATTTAACCTATGTGCAAGTGGGACAGATTATATGTATATTTTTAAGCAGATACGTTCATCCAGGGACAATTATTTGAGAAAAAACATTTGTATTGAGTAATTGTACCTGGTAAAAGTGCTTTGCATTATTCCTTACAGCAGTTCATTAATTAATACATTACTTAATGAATACCTGGGCCTAAACAGGTGGCCATATTGATACAATTCAAACCTTTTGCTCACATTTCCAGATCTGGGGTATAAAATTGTGTGTACAAAACTAGTTATTTTTCATTTACATAAAAATACATTTATTTAATTGCATGTTATAGATGTAACCTTTCTCTATGCACACGCTTCTCTAAAACACAGTAATGAGAAGATAATGCAAATTACATATTTTTGATCATTATTGTATATATTTCTAAAACCTCATCGTATATATTTCTAAAACCTAAAGTTGTATAGTATCATTAATAATGTTCTTCCTGAACAATGCTATTAAGTTGATATTTAAGTGATTAAACGTTTTCTGATGATAAAAATATCACTGAAAATATTTGAATGTGTTCTCTCTGTGGTGCCATATGCACTAATTATTATTACTAATTATGATAGTTTGTATATGATTACTGTGCAACAGTCTGACTCTAACAGCCAGCACTAATTGTTGATATTCCTCAAGATACAGGGAAATGAAATGCCAAGTGTGTGGCAGAGGATTTCTGGAAAAACAGTATCATGCTTTCTATAGCAATTCATTGATGTTTGCCAACATTATTAAAAGAATAAGGTATTATTGACAACAGCTAATACACAGCACCCTGCCTACACCCCCCCTCTCTTAACTTTCTTAATCATAACTACACACATACCATGAAAATGAACCGCAAACAGTAAACCAACAACCACATAAAAAAATTAAATAACTAACAATATTTAACTATTTAACACATAAGTAGTGATAAAGGCCTTTCTTCTCAAGAATCATTTTATGATTATGCAATCAAAAAAAAAATGTTTTGATACAATCTTTATTAACCTTCTCTTACAAACTCACTGGGCTCAAATGTTTGACCAAGTTGTTAGAAAAACAGTTTAGTCTATAATGTGAATTCCTTATCCTAATTATTCATTATTTGTCTGTACTTCTAACATAAGATACCTTCGAGTCATATATTGAGGACTGCTTTAATTAAATAACATGTTCATTTTTGAAGACTAAAAGACAATTGGGATAGTCCAGCCAAAACAACAGTCAATGTAACACTACATAGTTGAACATAACAATATAATCACAATCAAACATTTGAGACTTGAACAACAAATACTTACCATCCTGTTCAAAGGACCCCGTGGCCTGCAGTACCTCAATGAGCCGCAGGGCCTCCTCCAACTTCCTATTGAGGACTTTATTAACCTCCTTTTCTCTGGCGGCCTTCTGTTGGAAAACACGCCGCAGCCTCACCTGTCGCACCAGGAAGTCCAAGCAGCGCCAGAAGACCCGGATGCCGCGGGAGTAGAGGTCCCGGCGCGGCAGGGCTTCATCCAGGATTGAATACTTCAAATGAAAAACAACAAATGTACATCTAAATCATAAAACAACACGAAGAAGCATTTAGCTTAGTGAATCTTGAGATAATGCACATGCTGCATTTATTGCAGATACGGCACTTCAAACTCAAGTTCTTGAAATGTGAGCAAAAGGTTTGAATTGTATCAATTTGGCAGCCTGTCGTGGCCCAGGTATAAATTAAGTAATGTATTTATTAGGGCCGGGACTCGATTAAAAAAATTAATCTAATTAATTACAGGCTTTGTAATTAATTAATCGCAATTAATCGCATTTTTAATCACATATAAATATTTGACCTGAGAACAGTGAGAAGCAATTTTTTTCACATGGATTTTAGTATACCATTGAATAATGACTGAATACATAAGCTTAAGCAACAAAACATTGTTTATTTTTTTCAAGGTGGTACTTAACCAAGACCAACAGAAAAGTGCCATTTTTGCTATAAAGTGTAGCAATAGCATATTTAGGAATATAGTACATTTCAGAGATTCAGGTAGCCTATAGGTAGGTAGACCTTCTGTAAACTATAACACTTTGTTTTTTAAGTATAACACAATACTTTCAAGTACATTCAGAACATTGGAAACCCTGACTATTAGAAAACATCTCTCTGTTGCTTCAGAGGCCATAACAGACTTTGTTGATTTACCAACAGTTGATTTAAAAAATCAATTTCAGTCCAACTCTCTCAATAACCTTGGCCAAAACAATAAACAGTTCAACATAAAGTGCCAGTTGCACCAACAACATAATAAATAGTTCAACATAAAGTGTACCATTTAAAATAAAATAAAAAAGTGCCAGTGATTGACCTCAATCCCTCCTATTCTTCCAATATCCTGATGAAAAATAAAATCTCTCTGTTGCATAGGCCACTGTTTGATCAACGCGAATTGGGTGTGGATCCTTGTACTCCGAGTCGGGCTAACGTCCACGCTAGCTTCCACGCTAGCTGCTATAGTTTTGCATTGAGGTGATACTTGAGGCTTGATGTGCTGCGGTGATATGCAATTCCTTTTTGCATAATTTGCAAACAACCGTGCTCTTATTGACGCTTCCATCCGTCCGTTTTTTAAAACAAAATGTCCCATCCACGGGGCCAACCAAAGCGGTCTCATCAGCTTCTTCGTTCATGTTTGACTATTGTTCACTGTGGTTTGTTGTTGTCTGAAGTCATGAACGTTAGTTGGTGCTCCAGTATAATCGGTACCCCTGAAACTCATCCAGTGAGAAACGTTCCGCGGTGCAAAAATAAGTGCGATTAAAATGCGTTAATTTTTGTTTAATTAATTAATCTTAATTAACGCGTTAAAGTCCCGGCCCTAATTATTATCCTTGAAATAAAGGTAATATCAGTGTTATCTGCATTTGGGTCCTGCG
>NW_011350061.1:0-11577 GCF_000735185.1 Notothenia coriiceps
GTCCCAGTGGCCTTATTTTTGCCGGAGGACCGAGGAGCGAGGAGTGACAACGGAGGAACCACCAGACCATCCTCCGGTGAAATCCTCAGACACTCGCCCCGCCCCCTTACTGTGTATCGCTCACTGATTGGACGATGCAGCGCATGCAATGATCTGGCTGCTGTCAGACGATCAGCTGTGCAGCTTCATCACAAATGGACGTCGCTTCACGTGACGCTCAGGAGGAAACAACGTCCCATTGCTCTTAAAACTCATAAAAGTTTTAAGAGCAATTCCTAGCGTCTCTCCATGCTTCCCTGGTGGGAGGGACTAGTCGCAGGGAGACGACAAGTGAGGGACGCAAGGAATCCATTTAACCGAAGTGAGATGCGCCTCAAGATGTTTTCTTCTGAAGAATGTCTTTTCAAAGTCCAGATGTGTGTGGTATGAAATCAACACAATTTTAAAACTCAATTATAAACATTGCCCCTGCAGGCATAAAGCAATTGATCCAACCTTCTATTTATTTTTGTAAATCGCAAACTTTAATTTCTTAGATCTATGCCGTTTTCTCGTAAATGTACGACTTTAATCTTGGACGTTTTTCTTCCCTCCCATGGCTCTGTAATAAAACAAACATTGTTACCTACTTGGCCCCAATAAGCCGACATGTGTGTACTATTTTACTAATAGATCAAATGTGAAAAATAATGTACTGGTTCTAGTGTACCCTGGTGTTCATATTCAAATAAACCATGATCCTACCAACCACTAAAGCCTATTCATATTGACATTGAGTCAAATGTTCTCCTCTATGAATGAAGTTTTAGCGTCATTATTATGGTGAATGAACTATTAGCAGCTCTTGCCCGCATTTTGCCTGTAGATGTACAGAAACTGGTTTACTTGGATAACAAATATAAAATAAATAAACATTCTGAGAGTTCCACATTTGACTGGTTTCTAGATGGACCTTATTCATGATTGACATCAGAGATAATGATATCCAGAGTTAGTGTAAGTTACAAATATATTACTGAATATAAATCATCTGTGCAAATGCATAATAAGAAAATGTGTGTGTGTGTATTACAGGAGTGTGAGAAGGACCCCTGCTGTGAGTATCAGACCTGTAAACTGAAGTCTGGAGCTCAGTGTGCGTACGGAGAGTGCTGCTACAAATGTCAGGTACACAACCAGTGGGCTCACAAATCTGAAATGCAATTCACTCGTAATTGTTAGATGATATTTATGGGAATGTGTTGAAAATGTTTTAGTACAGGAAATTGCTCCTGCACACCAGATTCTCCAACTACAACAAACAAACACAACTAAATAATACATATGATATACGTTGTTGACAATATTTTATACAATCATTTTTTTAGAGAAGCTTGCAGTACATTTGCATCATTATCTCCAAAAGATTTATTAAAGATAACCTGAAAGATTTGATGTAAACAATAAAACAACAATATTCATATTGAATTTAATGTAAATAAAAACAACAAGAAAATAAATAATTACCATTAAATTACATAAATCAATATATAGCTCCAACTTTAAGTGTTGACACTTTTTTTGTCACTTTACTTGTCAAACCTTAGTTAAGATTCATTTTGCAACCATCATTTGACTCCTCAAAGCCTTGGTTAATACTATATAATAATACAATGTGCGTGTGTTTAGTATCTACCTGGTGGAAGTGAGTGTCGGTCCAGCACAGATGTGTGTGATCTTCCCGAGTACTGTAACGGCTCCTCGTCCCTCTGTCGGAGCGACGTCTTCATCCAGGTGAGATCTCAAATAATTCACCTTGCACCATCTGTCTGTGGATGTGGACAATCATAGTTCATCATGGTTCTGGTCGCGTCTATCGTTTTTCCAACCCAGTTCAGATTTAACCAGGCCCACTTCCACATCAATGTAGCTCTGTGTGACTGCGTCATGGACGTATAAAGAGAACGTCGCGTGTCCCATGTCAACAACGCGCTAAAGTCATAGTCAGCTTGCTTGCTCTAGCTTGAAAAACATATGGGCTGGTTAAACTGTCAGCAGTAAGGAAAACCTTCCAGGCGGTCTGCAGCAGAGGAATATTTGTATATACTCTGGAGTCTTGAGGATACCAAAGTACATTGTACTCAAATTACTGTACTCATGTACCAAATCTTGTACAAAAATACCAGCTATTAAGCTACATATTGGTTTGTAGTTCATTATTTTTAAGCTCCATGGTGGGGAATTTTTATAACATTTACTCAAAGCTATGCATAACTGTGATCTTCTTTCTATTTTAAAAAAAGCGCTATATTAATTCCTGTGGCGGTGAAATGGATGCTCTATAACAGTGAATGTGTGTGTTCCTTAGGTATGGGAACGATTAATTGAATATTTAAATATATTCAAGGTATTCGGATATTGAGGATGGAGATATGAGGAATATGAGTATTGAATTTTTTTTTTTTTTGACTCCTAAGTTGATTACATATTATGAAATGGGGAATAATCAAGTATACGACAGTGCCATAGACTAAATGTGTTAGTCTAAAGGTGTGTTTTGCTCCACTCACCGGTCCCTCACAGCGGAGACTGTCAGGTGCTTGATCTCTCTTCTCACGTAGGCGGTTATACTGTCGAGGGCCTGTTTATGTCCAAATCCATCAAGATCTAGCTTATTCTAGGCTAAGTGATATCGGCTGCTGGCCCCTCCTTTTTTTACACGCAGATCACGCAGGGGGGGACGGGCGTTTCAAAACCTGCATCTTATGCCCAAATTCCAGCTGATAGGCGTAGNTATTTATCGGAACGGTATCGCTTTTTCTTTTTTAAACTGACGGTTCGAGATTACTAGTAGCCCACTATTTCATTGCACAACAGTTGTTGGGTTCGTGTCACAGGCTCTTTAATGTTAGGGCGAGTAGGACTGTCAACAATCTGAGTAACAATCCAAGAGATACAAAGGTTTTTAAAATCCTCTGATACTGCAGTTAACCAGTCCCAGTTAAAATCACCAAGTCACCAATCACCAACTTGTAGTCAAGTTCAGATAAAAGATTTGCCAACGAAGACAAGGAGTCCTTGACAGCTGAGGGGGGTCTGTAACAGCCCACCACCATGACCTGTTGACCCTTTGCTACTTCGATATTTAAGGCTACAAATTCTAGTTGTTTACTGATAGATTTGGAAACCATCTTGGTTACACAAAACTTACTTTTCACATAAATGGCAACGCCACCACCTTTATTATCTTCCCAATCCAGACGAGAGATCTCTCTCCCCCGTCTGTGTGCGAGGGGGCGGGCAATTTACACACACGCGGCTGCTGCATGCATGCAACACACACACACACACACACACACACACACACACACACACACACACACACACACACACACACACACACACACACCCACAGACAGAGAGACACACACACACACACACACACAACACACACACACACACACACACACACACACACACACACACACACACACACACACACACACACACACACACACACACACACGAGATGGCAGAGAGAACTAAGCACTCCAAGGTGTGGGTAAACTTTACCCTTTCGATGTGGACAATGCTCGTTGCCAAAAGTGCGATAAGAGTTTAGCATTTAAGGGCGGTAACACGAGCAATTTGTCTGAACAACGCGTTGTGTTCCACCACAGCCTCAATCTTCCTCCAGAAGAACCGTTGAACCTTTTGCAGAATACCTGTATCCACCTGTGTTGCTCAGTACCACTGTATCTTTGCAGTAAATACTTGTTTTTTTATTTGTTTTTTACAGTTCTGTATGTTCACATTATTTACAATTTGTTTAGTTAATTAACCTTTTTTGAGAGAGTACCGTTAAAGGACCGGATCGATAAAAGTAGTAGTACCCATACCGATGTGTGATGCAGTAAAATCTTAATTATGTTAGCGGTGTCGTCAAACCGTGGGAAAATGTAAAATACGATGCCGAAGAAGAAGATTCTTGCATAGCATGTTTCTTGCCAAATATGAACAAATAAACAATAAAATGTTACCTTAGTTACAGTAACTCAGATTCTTGTATGCTTTATGTTGATATTTAATAATATTTAAAATAGGTGCAGCATGCACAAAGTATAGCTATGGACAAGTGAAACATTTATTCGGACAAGTAAATGGCCAAACTCACTTGTCCATGGACAAGTACTCTCTAAAAACCTTTTCTTACACTGTAAGGCAAAAACAACGCAGTACAAGACACTCAGATATAACTCAATCAGTAAATAAGCACATTGACAAACTAAATAATATTGCAAAAAAATTAAGAAAGAAGGAAGCATTATCATTCTATTAATACAGTAACGCCAGTGATGCCATTACAGAATTAGCTTTAAGATAAACAACTTTTTTGATAAGCAAAATGACTGAAAAATTTGAAGATCATATTTTACTAGCTTTTTATATTCTTTTCCTACAGTTTTCATACTGTACTTCATGTTATCTCAAAATTATATCATTATAGAATCATATATTATTATTATTATTATTCTTTATATTGTATTATTATGTAATTTGTTTACAGTTGGAATCCCTCACAATTCACTTTTTGATCATGTTTACCCTTATGTGTTTCAGGATGATGTGGGCAGCAGGAACAGTAGCAGCCATGTCCTCCATTACCTTCCCAGCAGTCTCTGCTCTGGTGTCACACTGCGCAGCACCTGACCAGCAAGGTCAGTCCACCTGTCAGTCCACCTGTCTGTCCACCTGTCTGTCCACCTGTCTGTCCACCTGTCTATCTACCTGTCTATTTATGTGTCTGTGTGTCTGCCTGAAGTAGAGAACATGGATACATTTATTTTTGTCCGTTTCTCTGTGTTCTCTGAGTTTCTTTGTTGATGCATGTTTGAACCCTTCCTCATTGTGTGTCTGTGATTTTTCAGGTGTGGCCCAGGGGATGATCACAGGTATCAGAGGTCTATGTAACGGCTTAGGACCGGCTCTCTACGGCTTCATCTTCTTCCTATTCAACGTGGAGCTGAATGATGTCCCGCACGTGGCAGGAAGACCCCCACAGCACAAAGAGGTACAGACACATACACAGGAAGTCAGCCCCTACCTTACCCGTATTACATTCTTATCGTTTTTCCAACCCAGTTCAGATTTAACCAGGCCCACTTCCACATCAATGTAGCTCTGTGTGACTGCGTCATGGACGTATAAAGAGAACGTCGCCGTCCCCATGTCAACAACGCTAAAGTCATATCACGTCTTCTCTAGCTTGGGAAAAACGATATGGGCTGTTAAACTGTCAGAGTAAGGGAAAACCTTCCAGCGGTCTGCAGCAAGAGGAATATTTGTTATCCTCTGGAAGTCTTGGAGGATACCAAAGTACATTTACTCAAATACTGTATTCATGTACAAATCGTGACAAAACAACTATAAAGCTGCATATTGCTTTCTACTATTTTTTAATCCATGGTGAATTAGTTATATTTTTCTAATTTACATTGACCCAGCTATGCATAACTTTGACCTTCTTTTTTTTTAACTTTATTTTCCTTTTTCTTAAACAACACACACAGTGTGAAAGACAAAGAAACTGTGACTTTTGTTCATATTGAAAAAGCATTATTGTCATCTACTTTGAAAAAGATGCTCTATGAAGCGACTGTAGCTTCAGATTCATATTTCGTGATAAACTCCAAGACTGATGCTGCACTGATTAACAGCCCATATTGTTTTTTTCCCCAAATTATAGTAGACGTAAGTGGGCGTGGTTAAATCTCAACTGGGTTGGAAAAACGATAGATGCTCAGGGGCCAGGGTTTGGACTGGATTTCTTTTCAGTTTTTGGAAGCACAGTCAGGGGTTTATTTCCCCCTTCATGCAGGGTTAGCAGTCGCAAAAGCAGCCCTTCCCTTTTTGAATTTCCTCCGTAATGTATTTATCTCTCTCTGTCTGCAGAAGGCCATGATCCCCGGTCCTCCCTTCCTGTTCGGAGCGTGCGCCGTGTTTTTTGCTCTCATTGTTGCCTTCTTCATCCCAGATGACCACCGACTGGTCGACACCAAGACCTGCTCCACCCGCAAGACCAGCAGCGCCTCCACCGCACACGCTCAGAGCGCCAGCCCTCTGGCCACGCCCACCAGTGACGCAGAGGACATCGAGCCGCTCCTACAGGACAGCAGCATGTGACTGACAAGCAGTCCAGCCAATCACGGTGCAGCGGCCTTGAGCACAGTCTGCTAGACCTGCCCCCCCCCCCCTTCAGAATAAACTTTTTTATTTTTTTTATTTTTTCAGATACAGACTGTCCCGTCAAGGAACGTTAGGCGGCAATCAAACTGACAAGTTAACATTTCTTTACATGATGCATGGTATTTATTTCCTTATGTTTATGTTGCGCTAATTGATTTTAATTATATTCAGATTGGTCTAAAATGTAGCTTCAACATTTGAAATCTCCAAGGACTGGTTGTTTTAGTCTGCTACTTCCAGTTCTATTTTCTTTTTTGATGAAAACAAAAACGGAATTCATTACATTTAGCCTGTATGTTCGATTGGGCGACAGTACATGAGTCCGAGAAAGATGACAATGTTGGTCAAGATCAAATTATTATTATTATGAATTTGAATCACTCAAACACCAGGACTATAGCTTGTCCTTCCATGTCAGTGAACTAGTTTTGGATCTTTAGACTTTATCCTCCATCCGGTAGAGATCCGTGATGGAGGTAGTCATGGGAACAGATGTAACCTTGGATATAGTTTGCTGAAGTATAACACACCATGCATATCACTCACATTTTTAAAGCTTTCAGTCTGGTTGCCGCCTAATATCTCACTTTAAGAGTCATATTGCCTCTGTGTGCATCTGCTGCACCTATCTCCACCCGTCAGGTCTGCAAAGGTCAGCAGATCAAACACCCATCACATGCAATGAGGGACAACAAGAAGCTACCGACTGTTTAACTTGAAACTTCATCACGACGGGAGATAAGGCGGATCTGCTGGGCATTGTGGGATATGACACGGGAGATGGTGTTATATCAGTGGATAAACAGTCACCAAGACAACGGACTGTCGACCACACTGAGCATGTGCAAGATCCGAACAGCTGTGACATCATCCTCTACTGCTGTTGGTTTTCATATTGAGGAAGAACTAGAAAAATGATTTAGAAAATGAGACGACGGTTGATTTTAGATGCGCTTGTACGGAGCTGGGGAGGTGTCATATAGGGGGGGGGTGGCTTTCTGAGAACCATTTATTGATTTATGCTCTGAATTTAATGTTACTTTGCCTCCTCCTCTCTTGGGATGATAGGAATGAGTCTCTAGCACATTTCTCTGGAACCTGATGTATTTTCTGCACCTGTGGTAGCTAAAACTTGATGCCCATTAGGAAAGTATATCATTAAGGAAACGCTGCCTCGCATGCTTTTCTGAACGCTGATGCCCCACCACATGCAGCTGGTTTCCTTTCTATTCTTTGCGCCCTTGCTGCTCAGACAGCCTCTATCCACCTCTGCTGTTAAATCAATTGAATCTCAAAGACAAAACAACGTTGTGTTTAACAGAACAAATATGGAGTATATCAGTAGAGTCTCAGATCTGTTATAGTCTGTCTAGTGAGAAACTGAAGTTGGAAACTTGTATTAAATCCAGAGCATAAATGAGTAAATCCAGATGTTCCCTCCATCACACCCCCCGGCTCAGTGCGCTTCATTCATCTCACCAGATCACATTTTATTATCGGGTCTATCGCCCTCTCCTCGTCTGTTCTTCTGGCGTTTAAATACTTGAAGTGTGTTACGCTTGTCAGTTATTTCCAGGCTCTGAAACTCGAGGAACTGATGTTCTTTGTCTGACTTTGACCTGTGCAGCTAACACGGTTTTTCTCGTCTGTAGTCAGATTTTTAAACAACAAAAAAGTCCCGACTCCATTCTTGGGGTTGTTGACCAAATAGTGCCATTTCTTTTCTTGTTGAGTTTTCTGTTTCTATTCTTTTGTCACTTTTTTCTGATGTTTTTAAGAAATATCTTTCCCAAAAATAACACCCTCTCTTAGAATCAGAGAACAAACGGCCAATAGTGTCCCTCTCTGGTTAGACGTGATCCAAAAGACCCCCCCCCACCCCATCCCCCAATACTTAACTTCCACACCAGTGCATGCTGGGACAGTCACCATGTCCAGTGATGGATGTGATGTTTAAAGGACTACATCGATGTCTTGTAACCTGTTACTTTACCTTTTTGCACACCCGTCTTCATTACATCACCATGTTTGACGTCACATGGTCGGCCTGCAGAGAGAGAGAACTCAAATATTTCCTGTTATTATAAATTGGTTAAATATGTGTGCTTCTATCCACCTGTTTTTATGAGTTTTTCAAATTGTGCATTTAAAAACCTGAGTGAAGAAGCCAAAACAATTTAGAAGATGGTGTATGGATAGAAATGCAACAAAGTGATGTGTATTCCCCTTTAACACTTATTTTAACAATTTCTTCATAGAATAAAACCATTTCAAAACAAGTTGAGATACAGCACCATGCAATTGTGTTCATGAAAGCACCAACAAGGAGGGTTTTCAAAAGTCATTGCATTGCTTTAAAACACACTTAGACATTTTATTTTATATTAATAAGTATTGAGTGCAATGGCTTATCTCTCGTCTTTTTATGTCTCTGCTATTTTCATCAAAATGAACAGAAACAAGCGGCTGCCTTAAAGGAAGACGGACCATTTAAAAACTGATGGAGAATAAGCAGCAACACATGAACCTCTGATATATAATGTTCTTATTTTGTATGTGATAAGCGATCAATCCATTTCTGAAATTCTGTCCATTCATCTCACATCCTCCTACAGTCCAAATTATTGTAAAAGAAACAGCTGCTTTTAAAGTTCTATCTGATGTGCGGGAACCCCTAGTTTCTGACGGGTCTCCGTCACAGTTCTCCGTTACAGACGTTACAAAAATAACAAATGTTAGGCCTGCATTCGATGTCAAATCATAGCTGGCGTTTTTTATTCAACATGACCTGAATGCAGCATCAAACGTCGTTGTGGAAACACCTGAGGGAGATGATGGTCTGTGTAGCTTGATGAAGCGCAATCACGTTACAATTTTGTCCGATTCATGTGGAAGAGTTTCTCAACTTCAATCTTTAAAACATGCAATTATCTTTCCTTTAAGCTCTCAATCGATCCAAATTGTTTTGTTTCGATTTTTAAATATTCAATCTCATGTTTCTCTCTTTCTCAAAGATGATGTCAAAAGCAGAAGTTGGACCTACAGTATATTTTTCTACAGTCAATCTGAACCAATCAAGATCCCAGAATGCATCAGTGTTTTTAGCTAGTTCTCCTCCTGTGTGCTGTCCGGTCTTTATGTTGCTGCTGCATTCACGTCTCATGGGAAAACATGGACAACACTTCCTGCGCGCGCTGCTAACATGGATCCATGCATACAACTGCAAATGTCTTTTTAAATCTTGTTACCTGAAACTGAATGTCATTGGTCAGCAGTGGGACATTTGAATGAGTATATCTCACCGTATTTAAAACATGTCATGTATTGCAAGTGTATTTGTTCATCGTTATACTTATCCAGCTGTTTAGACTTTTAACACGCCAGAGCTTTTGTAGAAAAACCTGATACATATTTTAGAATAATTCAAATAGGTAATGCTTTGGTAGCAACACCTTCAAACAAACTTGGATGTACTTATCTTAGAATTAAGTGTTACTCCGTGTTGAAACATGTGAAGTTCCACTTTCCGATGGGACGTGAAGCGACAACATGGCCGACAGTTGAAAGTCACCATGCTGATGATGGCTCTGTTTTTGTACGTCGCCACTAGTTACTGAATATACATCTTTAAGAGGACTTTGATTTGAGTTCATGATCATTATTCAAACTTCCTCCTTCTTCCTACCCACTCCTCTTCCTCCTTCTTCCTCCCCACTCCTCTTCCTCCACACTCCTCTTCCTCTCACTTCTCCTCTTCTTCGTGTACATGATGCAGACCAGTTGCTGATGCTGCACTTTAGTGTCTCTGAACGGGTGCCTCTAATCATTCTCCGTGTTCATATCAGTTTTGATATAAACTAAGGGACGCTGAATGACGTCTTTGTGTTGTGCATTTGCAGTTGCTTTCTTTGATCTTATTAAGAACATAATTTTGAATAATATCTATAATAATAATAATAATAATAAAGAGAAATGTATGGAATTTGAGCTGTGTGCTTATTTGTTTTCATTTGGGGTTTAAGAACTGTCAAAGTAGATCCAACACAATCTTAAAGGAATATTTTTGACATTTTGGTTGAACAATTATTGTTTTGCTTGAAAAAAAATAAATCAGATTTTTGAAAAATAAAATAATCTTAGTTTACAGTTAATTTAGAGGAATGTGAACATCAAACCTTTCTAATAAATATACTGAATATATATATATATAGTTTTTTAGTTAACACATTTTTAACATTAAGATGAATTTTGCTTGCTTCTATTAATGAATTATAACATTAGTTTTACATTTGGGTAAATTCATATTTGCTTCAAAACAATCGGATGTTTAAGAAATGTTAAATAGTCTTCTTGCAGTTATTAAAAAAACGACAAGGTGCACAAAGAACGTCTCCACAAACATGTATTACATCTGGGAAATGTATCGGAATAAAAACAGAAAAACACACTTCTTAATCAAAGCCTCACACACAATGATCAGTTATAAAACTAATATCAAATAAAAAAAGGTTTTTGTAGTTATTTTGGAGAAGCCGATGGGAATAAATTCATTAATGTGTTTGTTGCTATTATAAATAATAAATAGATGTTTTGATGTCAGTGTTTGGTCACATTTACACCTTCAACCATAAAATCTAGTTTATCCCAAATATAATTTACAATACTATACCAACACTGGTTTACAGTGACATTTAGTGGGGTATTGTCACAATGTTTTTGGGAACATTGATTTTGGAATGATGAGATATTTATTTTTTAAAAGCAGAACATCTTTTAAAAACACTTACATGACATTTATTTCAGCAGCAATTCATGAAATAAATGTACTGTCTGTATACCTAAATGTGTGTTTCAAAAACATGATAATGTCACAGAATTCTTATTTTAACATAACAAGCTTGTAGTATCAATTACGAGTCTTTATTTCTTTCTATTTTATCTAAAAATGTAACTTTTTGAATTATCATACATTTTGGGGCTTTCTCTCTCCTGTAGTGGTTTGTATAGTTCTTGAGTTTTCTTGTGCTTCTGCAGCATTGGCCTCCTTTTTGTGCTTCCGTAACATGATGACATCACGATAGAACACTTGAGCTTGTATTGGCAAGCGCTCCAACACATTGAACGTGATATGGCTAAGGGGTGGGCCGTCTCTAAGCAGTTAACCAATCACAGAGCCGGCCAGCTAACCAATCAGAGCAGACTGGGCTCTGGTTTCAGACAGAGGGTGAAAAGAGGTGCTGCAGCACAGGCAGTATGAGAAAAATAAAGAGCTTTTTAAACATTAAAGCATGGAGACATGTCACAGTAGAGACACTACATACTGATATACACCTGAACATCAGCAGAATATGG
>NW_011350062.1:0-446 GCF_000735185.1 Notothenia coriiceps
CAAAGTGAATGGGCAGACGCGTTGGAAACCGTTTTTGAAGCTGTCGAAGCTGTAGTGTGGACGGGCCGTAACACGAAAAGCCATGAGACTGGGTTGCATATTAAGACCTAAACTCATGTACAACAACTTCCTTACTTGCAATAAATAAGCACTAATTAGAGGGTTATTGAGGAAAAACTCTCAACTAATGGCTTACTTGTAGAATATGATCATGTAGAATAAGGCATTAATAAGTGTTTTATAATGACCAATAAAGAGCCAATACACTGCTAATATGCATGTTAATTAACAACCAGATGATGGTTAATTTGTGTACCTTAAGTGTTAACCAAAGTAATAAATGTTGTGTGGTCTTCAGAATGAATCATCTTATTACTTTGTGTAAATGTAAATATATATCTTAAACGGTAGCAATATGTTTTACTTGACTCAAATACATTTTTTTA
>NW_011350062.1:474-5091 GCF_000735185.1 Notothenia coriiceps
TAAAAAATTTTGCGATTTTTTTTTTAAGTTGAATCCAAAGTTATCAATTGTTTCAGTGCCATCACTCCTGGACCTCTACAACACCCACCTCACCCGCAAAGCACTCAGCATTGTGGGTGACATATTATATAGTGACCCAACCCCCACAATATAATATGTCACCCACAATGCTGAGTGCTTTGCGGGTGAGGTGGGTGTTGTTAGAGGGATTGAATTAATCCCAAATGTTGTGCAACCTGGATTGTCTTCTGTACTGTGTTGTACATTGAAGATGTTGCAATAAAAAATGTATGATAAAAAAAGTTATACAGAAAAAAAGAAAATAAACTCTTATAAATAGGTCAGTCCCATACCTGTGAATAACATTGCCTTCTGTCACTACTGTATTTATTATTATTTTTTAAAACCTGTATTGTATGAAAAACATGGTGGTTGCTATACACAAAAATAGTCCCATTTCATTGCACATGTTTTAGTGAATAAAACTTTATTCTGTACAATAGGTTAGCAGAATCATAGACAAAGCTCAGAAAAAAAAATATGTTACACAGGAAAAAACTGATTAAAAAGGTAATCAGACACAGAAACATATTTTGTTCCCAATACACCCATCACATCTTTCACAACTGAAATAATTTTCTTGAAACTGTACACTTTTGTATAAAACAGCATGTATAACTAATGATGCAAAAATCATATCCACTAGTCGATCTCTACGGAAGCCAAAAACTGCTAGTTTTTAATATTTGTTATTCTTAAGATCACAAAGTAATTATTTCATATCGACCAGAAAACAGGCTTTGATATGTAAGAGGTGTTCTTTTTTTCAATAATATCCACCTCGCTGGACATATACCACTTTTTACCCGGCCACATACTCAATAAACTCAAACCTTGACATTAATTGAAATTATTTTATTGACTTTTATTGAATTATCGTATTGCTGCCGCCAAGAGAGCAAATCTCCGTTCCACAGCGGACCAATGGCTGAACTGTGACAACAATGTGGCTTAAAATTAACGGCGGAACTGATCGAGGTTCACTGTAACTGTCAAAGTCTGTTCACAGTTTCTGATCCGATAATGAAGTCCTTAGACACTGCAGACCCCATAGCGTGTCCCTGCTAGTATTGACTTCCAGATTGTCTTCTTCTGTTGATTTATCTGACTTCCAATGCTGTCATTTAACCTATTTGCTTCTTTCCCTTGATGCTCCTTAGCAACAGTGATGTTATGCTTAGCAACGGGTTAATGAGTATTAATAACCTCTGGAATTTCTTAACTGACCAATCAGAATCGAGTATTCAACTAAGCCGTGTAATAACTTGAGATAATCAAGATCAGGAGTGCCATAGATGGCGTCTTGACAACCATAGCAACTGATTTAACTGAACATGTCCAGTCAAGGAGAATAGTACATTATTTTTACATCAAGGTCTAACATAGGCAGATCGTCTTTTGTTTTCAGGTGTTATATCAATAAAACAAGCTTTGTTTTCTTAAAACGTCAATAATTAACTTGTTATCTCAATATGGCATTTACATAAGTATTGCAAGCAGCTTCAAAATAACTCTTACTTAGCCAAATATGTAATTAATGCACTTAAATCAAAACCAATGCGCATTTTACATCATCGTGACAGGCCTTATGAGGCCTTTGAATTTATAGTTTGAAATGCCTTTACTTTTAGGGGGGAATTTTATGAATATCTGCCCACTACAGTGCAGCTGCACTAAATGGCTTCATGGAACAGCAAGGTGATATCTCAGCACTGGGGCCCTAAGCATCCTCAACCTGGCAGTGATTCATTATATCCTTACTAATATTTTGTGCATCTAATAATGTGCATTTTCTTTTCCAAGAAAAGCACGATAAATGTTAGAAAGGAAATTTAAGGAAAAAATTATAGGTTCACAGTAATGTCAACATCTGGATTAATAATAACATATATGAAAATCAGTTTTATTTTGGTGCTACAATTAAGCTTTTGTTTTGTGTTTCTGTCACTTCAAACTCTTTGCATAATCTAATTTACAGTTGTGTTTGGCTTGTATTCCTCTGAAGCAGCTATTTTAAATAGTGAAGGCTTTACATAGAAAGATTCCTTCCCAAATTCATCACACAAGAGTTCACAGATTTCACAGATTATTGCACCCTCTAGTCTCATCTCGCCTGTCCTGTAATGGCTTGTTTGACCTGCATATCAAGTATGTGGCTTAAGGGCACATATGGTGTCAGTAAAATACCTTTCAAAAAGTTTATATATACACATTAAGGAAATATCCTGATATTTCATAATGACATGTTATTAGGGCACCATACACCATAGCATCTGATGTACAGTTTGGCAAGCGCTGATGACAATACTGAAAATGTAGCATTTAATGCTTTGTCTCCTTCCAGTTTTCTTCCAATGGTAGCTTTGGGTTTACGTTTTTTGGTGCATTTCTTATCTCTAAAAACAAAAGATAAAGAAAATAATGAGACATTCCTTATAAAAGTGATGTACACTTCCACTATTCAGTGTTTTGATTACATTACCTTTGTCAGGGAAAGCAAACATCACGTCACCAATATTTAACTATCAATATCAAAAACCCCTTCTCTACTACATTTATCCCGTTTTCACCCAGTTTAAAGGTTGTTTATGTGCACCCTTCACTGAACATATATATAATAATACTCAGTATAATGGATACAGAGTTGATCCTAATGTGTTTGTATTGAGTTTGGTTTGTGGTTGTGCTCTTACCAACTCAATCCTCCTTTTTGGCTTTCACGCTCTCTATATCCTGAGAGGCTTCAGTTGCAGAAGTCACTGCGCACACATTGAGAGGAAATCAATACATGATACAATACAATCAACATTGCAGACTTCATACAGAGGAAACTTTCACTCGTTTAACATATCGCTTCACCATCACCAAAACTAAAGAGACAACTAGTGCAACAATGCACCACAGGAGAGCATCCCTTCTTTGTCACATCCAGGTCTGCAGAACTGGTTAATAGTTATTCACCTGGTTTCTAAGCTTACACTCACAATACTGTATGGCGAATGGTCTGGTATGCACACTGCATAGATTCCAGAGAAAAGGTTTTTGTAGATGTTATGCAATTTGTCTTCACCAGACCAGTTTTCTACACATTCTGCCTGGAGAGGCATCTCTGCCCTAAAAGTACAGCATGTTCTCGGACAGTCAAGGGTGGAGTGCAGGAGGAAATGAAATCACTGCTTATTGAAGGAAAACGTCACCACCAAAAGTATTGTCTGTAAACTTTGTTTATATTGCTTTCACACTACATAAAACAACAAAATAAAAAAACAGAATTGTTTTTGATTCATTTGACTGGGGAAGGGGCCCCTTTTGACCCTATTAAGCTTTTTTAGGTTTTTGTGCATGTAAATAGGCGCTTTTACACCAAGTACTTTTCCCAGGAATAGTTCCCGGAACTTAGTTCCCCGGAAATCTTTAGTTCCGGAACAATCTAGTAAATCGCGTTCACACCAGAATAAGTCCCTGAGGGAGCCGCTGACGTCTTCTTCTTCTTCTTCTTCTTCTTCTTCTTCTTCTTCTTCTTCTTCTTCTTCTTCTACTGGCAGGCCGCAAACAACTTCACGGTGTATACTGCCAACCGAAGTCCCCGGCCGGAAGTCCCCTGAGTTGGGGACTGGCTTCAGTAGGAGCTGCTGGCTTCCCAGCAGCTTCCGAGTAAATCGCCAGAAGCGCAGACACCTCCTCATCACTCCACCGCTCCCATGTTTTCGTTTGTGTTGCCATAAGTTAGTCTCTCTCCGTTGGTGCGCTGGGCTAATGCTAATGCTAATAATGCTAATGCGAACAAATAAAATGGTGGCTTCACAAACGTTTTACGGGGCGTGGTTTGCAATTCGCCCAGCCAATCAGAAATTGGAACCTTTTTCTCCCGACTAAAAAGGGGTGAAAAGGTTCGCAACAAAAAGTTCTAGTTCCAGATCTTTTTGGTGTGAACGCAAAATCCCAGGAACTATCGGAACTATTCCTGGGAAAAGTACTTGGTGTGAAAGCGCCTAATGGCCTCAAAGGCTTAAAGGTCCCCTATTATGCATAAATGCATCTTTTCACGTGTTTTATACATAAATATGTGCCACCTGTGTGATAAGACATTCGGAAACTTTCAGGGAAAAGGATACTCTCCCTTTTTCTTCTGATCCACCTATTCAAAAACCTGCCTGGAAATTTGCTAATCAGATTTGGCCACTTTGCGACGTCACAACTGTTTTTTTTGGTTGGGCAACGATTAGCCACAAATCAACCAAGGTAACCCCCCTTATTACATTACATGTAATTTGTTAGACGCTTTTATACATACATTGAGTACTGTGGACAATCCCCACAGGAGCAATTTGGGGTTAACCCCCTGATCCCACCGGGAGCGTCTGCGCTGCGGCTGCGGCGTTTTTAGTGATCGCGGCCACTCTAGTCAACGGGTGCTATTCCACCAGACCCGCTCGAAGCGTCCTAGAAGCTCCTCGCCGCAAGGAATTTCTAAAATATAGGATGAATCCTATTTTTGACGCAGTGCAGCGCAGGCAAGCAGGAAGTGGAACGTTCATCCGAAAATATTGGTGATGT
>NW_011350063.1:0-2507 GCF_000735185.1 Notothenia coriiceps
ACCAGATTGATATTATGGTACCCATCAGTAGAGCAGAAGTCAAATCTTTTACTAAAGTGGTTATCAAGCAACAATGGCAAAAACTATGGGACAGTAACACCAAAGGAAGACATTTATATCAGATACAAAGGGAAGTAGGAACAGGAAGCACTTGGGGGAGTAGTAGAAGAGAGCAGAGCATCAACAGCAGGATAACATTGGGACACTCTGGACTAAACTCATCACTGCATCTGATTGGAAAACATCCAAATGGCAATTGTGATGGTTGCCAACAACCAGAGACAATACATCATGTATTTTTTAGCTGCCCGGACTATAACAGACAAAGATTCATTCTGAAAACTGCACTGGAACAACTCAACATCAAGGACATGGATTTCAAGGCAATATTTGAAAGTAAATCAAGAAATGAAGCAAACAAGCTGATCTTCAAATTCCTCAAAAGCACTGGTCTGAGGACAAGGATTTAGTATGAACATTTAATAACTAAACAGTAGGTGGCGATATATGCTCCAAGTGGAAGCGATTCGCCATTAAAGAAAAGAAGAAGAAGAAGAAGCCTTCACATCAGCCGCAGCCTGCCAGCTGCACGCCTGTTCTTCTGAAAAGTTGAGTATAAAATCATTTGTATTTACGGTCTGATGAGCAACGGCATGCTCATTAATCCTGTGTCCTCCTGTGACGGACAGCAGCGTTTCACTTTGTGTCGCCAACAGTTGGGCGGGGCTCTGGCTAATACATGGAGCCACCCTTTCGGTGTATCTGTCACAGGCAGAGGTGGCGGAAGTACTTAGATCTTATACTTCAGCAAAAGTAGAAGTAGGCTACTAGATTCTAGGAATACTCTGTTACAAGTATAAGTCCTGCTTTCAAAAAGTTACTCAAGTAAAAGTAGAAAAGTATTCGCATCAAAATATACTTAAAGTACCAAAAAGTAGTCATTGTGCAGATTGGTCCATTTCAGAATAATATGTACATGATGTTTTTTATAATTATTGATCATTAGAGTGTTATCAAAGCCTAATATAATACTTAAGTAAAGTACAAGTATCTAAACATTTTACTTTAGTACTGGACTTGAGTAAATGTACTTTGTTACTTTGCACCACTGGCCTCCGGCTAATACATGGAGCCACCCTGTTAGTTTATTTGTCACTGGATGTAGAAACATGACCTACATTTGCACTCATAGCTTTGTAAAACGGAATGAGGCCTTTCATTTGGTCATCACATATTTTTCTTCATCAAAATACACTTTTACATAATCATAGATCCCGAAAAATAACCTTTCTTTTGCCAAATTCTCTCATAGTTTGTGATCCTAATATAAATATATTTTAAGAAAGAGTTTATGTTGATTTATTTACATCAATTATGATAGAAAAGTATTTGAAAACAATATTGATTTCTTTAATTGTGAAGATGAAGGTATTTTCTTATATTTCTTTTGTTGGGTTCAGTATGTTAGACACACAGTCAGTGACATGTAATAAAACAAACAAACATGACTCTTCTGAGTTTAGTCTTTCCCTGCAACATTTAAAAAAAATATTGTCTATATTTGATATAATATTTTTAACTATTAATTAATTTGTAATTGCTAATTCTCTATTCCACTTTTTAAGTATTTGTATTTTAAGTTCTGAACATACTGTTGCTTCTGTAATTAAATAATGGAATCAATAAAGTATCTATCTATCTACTAGGGCTCCTCGATTATGGCAAAAATCATAATCTCGATTATTTGGGTCAATAATTGTAATTGCGATATATTAAATGCGATCATTCATTGACTTTTAAAACATCCATTTATTGTACTTTAAAACAATTCAAATAATAATTTAACTTTTTAACTGTTGAATTATATGTTCAGGGTAATCAACTGAAAAACCAATATAAAATAAAATAAATTACACACTCATGTCTACATTTAAATAAATAATATCAAAATAATAAATACAAATAAACAAGATCAACAAACATGTTGCAGTGCACTGTCACAACCTGAAAACTCCTTAACATATAGCCAACATTTTTGTAAAACATATTCAACATATTCCACTCAGTTAAACATTAAAGGCTGGCCCACCGTCATGGTCCAGAAGTAACAGGAAATAAATGTTGAGCTACAATTTAAGACCAAATAAAAATGTTTTGGCCACCATGGTAAATGCTGGTAGGGCTGCTCATGTCATCTCTTAAAAATGTTTTGCTAGAAACTAGGGCTGCTCGATTATGGCAAAAATCATAATCTCGATTATTTGGGTCAATAATTGATATCACGATTATTAAAAACGATTATCCATTTACTTTGAAAACATCAATTTTGTTGGAGAATTTTTTTTAACAGTATGTTTTTAACAGTTGATTACCGAGAACTTTAAGTAATTAAATTGAAAAAAAAAAAAAAAAAAGTAATAATAATAAAATAATAATCGTTTTATTTCGATTACGTTGTTTTCGTAATCGTTGCAAGCCATACTCGTTATTGCGATTAAAATATGATT
>NW_011350064.1:0-7335 GCF_000735185.1 Notothenia coriiceps
ACACACACACACACACACACACACACACACACACACACACACACACACACACACACACACTGAGCTCATCATCATCAGCAGTCTCATTATGTTGTTGATTCTCCGTCTCCCCACAGACGGTGCTATTTACCCAATGCCTCAGAAGAAGAAGAAGAAGGGGGAGATGGGTAATGAGACTGATGTGTGCAGAGGTGCGTTCTGGGTAATTTGTCTGATATGAGACCTGATGGGAAGTGAAGGGATCAAAAGATTAAAACAGCTATTTTTTTTATGTTCCCTTTATCTTTGCAACGCATTTTTCTCTCACTGTAAAAAAATGAGAGAAAAAGTGTCTAATTTCCTCGCTGTCTAGTTTGAATGTATTATTAAATACAAACCAGTGATGGTGCATTTTCCCATACCATCACAGAGTAACAGAAACAACACTTTCCTCAGGGGCTGTTTCTCACCTACCACCTTCTACTCCCTCATTAGTTCTTTGTGACCCTTGAACACATCACGTGAAGCCCTGAAGCCGTCATTTCTTCTTCAACAGGTCGGATAAGCTGAACAACAGGCCGTTTCTCAATCTCGAGGATGCTGGCTTGGTAGTCGCGTACTTCCAAGTCACTTCCTTCAGAAACGAAGCAAGTATGCTTCCAAGCCACGGCTTCGGAAACGAAGAAGAATGGAACAGGCTAACAAGTGTGGCACTCTCTCTAACGGTTTCAACATAAACTGTACCGAAAATAAATACCTTACGATGTCTATCTAATTATGAACTTGCTTTACTTTCACGGAACACATTTTTGGTGATAACAAATGTAACAAAGTAACATATTTACCAACACATGTTCTACACCACTACATACTTACATTTCAATGTGTGCTGTGTCGTTCAGCCTTTCTCCGCAAGGGTTTTTGAAATTGGTCCGTGCGCAAAGCATTGTGGGGATTTTAAGGACACAAAGTCTACCCATGTGCAGCCTCAAAATTTCTCCCAAACCAAGGACGCGGCCTCGATGGAATTCCAAGTATGCTTGACATTGGAACGGTCCTTCGGCGGCACTCAATGACGTAGCATCCTTGAAATATTGGCTTGGAAGCCAGTATCCTCGAGATTGAGAAACAGCCACAGACTTTTTTCCCACTCGTAAAAAAAGGCGTATTCGTCGTGTGACTGCATGCACTGAACTGTGCGGTACGGGACGAATACGGATACCGTTACACCCCTAGTTTACAGTGTTGCACGAATGTACATGTTTTAAACTGTGATCATGGACAAAACACGATTCACTCAAAGCGAAAATTAGAAGATGTAGATTAATTGTATGTGAATGTGAACTTTATACCAGAAAGTTTACAACATTGTGTCATTGCTTTCAAGTCCACTAATCATAATCTGTCAAAAGGCTTTTAGTGCCATTTTGGCCACAAACGTTAATTTTCTATAAGTCTTTATGATAGCATAGGGTGGAACATTAAAAGTTAACCTGACATGATACAAACTTCATTTACAAGAGGAGTCTTGACAGCTGCATGTGGGCTTAGCAGACTAAGCAACAGTACTTTATTATATTCTAAATTAATCAGAAAATGTTATCATCTTTATGATTCATTAACCCCTGTGGATCCTTTGCCGTTCCAGGCTTATGATTGGTGCAGGGTCTGGGGAACGGTGTTTCCAGGGGAGCTGACATATCTCTCCCACTCACCAGCTCTCCTACACACATACTCTTCCTTCTTTTCAGTGGCTGAATGGGCTACTGACACACACACACACACACACACACACACACACACACACACACACACACACACACACACACACACACACACACACACACACACACACACACACACACACACACCAGTATTCCCCCAACCCCTAAACTCCCCCGTATCTCTGTACCTTTGTGTCTCTTTAATAGTGAGGGAGGTTTCTCGCCCGCAGAAACACTGAATAACACGATGCATGAATGACTTTGTGTGTCTGCCTCTGTGAGGGGGACAGCAGGAGAGAGAAGGAAAGTGGGTTGAATAAAGAGGGAGAAAGAATGTATCAGTATTTTTTTAGGCTTCAGGGTTTCACTTCCAATGGAAAAAACAAACAAAAGATGCACATGGCAGTTTCGTGCCGTGAGCTGGAAGCATTTGGCTACCAAGGCACTATAATAATTTAATGTTTATTGCCACTTCAGTTACTTATTCAAGTAATCCTCCATTTAATTAACAATAGAGTGCATGGGCAAAACAACAAGTATTTGTAGCGATGCTAGCAGAAAAGCTCATGTGATGGCAAAGTAATCTGAGATTCATGGTCTCCAGAGGAACAGTTCTAATGTATTTGGTGTCTCACTGCCATTTTATCAGGCCTTAACATCAGGTCGAAATTCCAAGTTGATAATTTGCTTGTTAATAACTAAATGCATAACTAAATTGGCAAGCCTGTGCTCAAAGTTTAAATTATTACAACTTGACCTCGATTGCCGCTGACCGTATACGCAAAACCAATCAGATGACAGCTGTGCCAAGTGGCGTAAACTATAAGCTAGCGGGAGAGGAAACTAACATGGCTTCACCACAAGACTCTGAGCACAGCCCTGCAATAAGCAAAGAGCTAATCGATATTTCTGAATGCAGCTTTAGTGTTCAGTGCTATCTAGCAGACGGTCCTGAGGTTGGTCCCTGTCAGTTGTTCATGAGTCTGGGTAGTCTGCCTCAGAGGGCTGCTACCAAGATCTATCGGATATGGTAGACCTACCCACATTATCCGAAATCCAATAGAGAAATCCCATTGCTTATGTCGAGGGAGCCCTTGTGACGCTTACTTCCACGTCAGCCTATAAAAAACCTTCATCATATATATATGTTTATGTTTTGTCTGTTAATTTGGCTGTTGTATTGGTTAACATGTAGCTAGTGTCCTAATGTTTGTATTCACTCCACGAAAGGTGTGTCAGAAGAGCTGCCATTGGGATGAAAAAATCACTACTCAGCGTCTCCACCACAATCCGATCTACTATGTCCTGTCTTCCTCCCCTCTGCATAACATCCCATCACCAGTAATAAACACAATGCAGAGTCCCAGGGTGTTCAGAGAGGCTACGGGACATTTGGGTTACATATATATATATATATATATATATATATCACATCACATCACAAGTTAGACATTGTGATGTTCCTGACATTTTTGGAAGAACATTGCTGTAACCGGACCTCTTTGAATTCTAATAAAAAACACCCTGCTCCATATAGCGAAAACACAATTCTCAGTTCGACGTGTTTGAGACACTAACAAAAAAACGGTCAAGAAATGTATATTCCACTTATGCTTATAAATCCTACACACTAATAAAAGCAAATATAATACACCTAAAAGAAGAACTTAAAGCACTTTGGAACGTTTCATCTGTCATTCAGGAGCGTCACGGCTCTGAGACTTTCTTAAAGGTTCAGTGGAGCATCTCTGTGTTCAATCATGCTCACTTGCTCGTCTTCTTTGTCTGACATCATGATTGGCCATATAAAAGGCTGAGGTTTGCAGTGTGTTGCAAACTCTATCACAGCTTGTCACGGGAGTTGAAATCCGTAACCCTAAAGTCATTAAATTGTTAACAGCAAACCTTTAAACCCGAAGTTGTGAATCAACAGGGTGAGAACAGAACCTTACTTGTCCCTAACTCTATGCAATACCTATTTTGGTCGTGTTCATGTCTGTGTCTCGGTGTGTGTCCATGTGCTGTCACTTTGTTATGAATCTGGAACCCCAGTTCTGGGGTTTCAGATTGGTGCAACACTTCCTTGTCACTCAAGCAGATCTCAGTGTATCTTACAAGCTTTCCTTCCTTCTTTTAATATCCACACACTTCTTTGTTTTGACGTGTAATGAAAGCCTTCGGACAGCTCTGTCTGCAGCCATTACCCAAGTGCACATGTACCTCTGAAAGTTGTATGGAACCTGTCTTTCTACTGTCTCTGTCAAGGCAATAACATAATTAATATAGATTAAAGATGATTGAATGCTTTTTCCCTTTTACTGCCAGTCCACACGTTTCAATTAGCTTGCCAGAGAGTGGCTTTTACCTCGGAGGAATGCATAATAGCACCTAAAGTTGAGAGAGAAAGAGAGAGGGGGAATGGGAGATTACATTAGTTGGCTGTTAATTGGACAATTACCCTATATGGACACTGCAGGGAGATTTCAGCGAGGCAGCGGCTGTGTTCTCAACACAGCTGTTTCTCAGTGGAACCAATACATTAAAGGTTTGACTCTGGGCTCAGTCATCGCACCACTGGAGGGATACAGTTGTAATCCTTGTGTCTCTCTCTTTTGTTCTTTTCTGTACTTTCCTCTTTCTTTCTTAACCCCTCTCTCTCCAAACCTTGTGGAGTTGATAACAACACATTATTTACACCTTTGATTAAACCCATGGGAAATGTAGACCCTTTATTTACAGGCTTCTTTTGTAGCACATATCTTTGTCAGGTGGCTCAGAAATGTAATTATTTGGATGTGGTGCTACACATGTTCAAGCACATATTGTATTAAATAAATATTCCTTATGAGTTGGGTTTGCGTCATCAGGTTTTCAACACACAAGTATATGTACGTGTTAGTATTGTACTTGTTTGGATATAACTTGATATGGATTAGTGCTGTCAAAACAGTCGAAGTACCTACAGCCATGCTAATATCTTACTGCTTGACTGTGCTTGTAATATCATGCTAATGTAGAGGTAATGTTTGAAGTGATCACCATGTTAGCAAGTGCTAATGATGATGTGCTAATAAGCTATACACATGAGGTACAGTGAAGGCTAATGGGAATATCAAGAACTCTGGATGTTTTTGATTATAAAATACTACTACTGTTGATTGAAGACAATGCAGGAGATGATCATTGCTTTACATAATATCAGCCCATAAAAGGGCCTTTAACAGCATCCATTTCTCTTAATACTCCTGTGACGTAGTGTAACGACCAATATCGCTTTGTATCTTTAAGAGCAGGTGGGAAAGGAGGGAAGATGACCCTATGAGACTGGAGTCTGTGTCCAACGCCAATGGAAAGTTATGTTCACTGTCTTAGCCAACGTAAACAATGTTATGGTACGTAACAAAGGCAACAAACTTATGGATAATATTTATTTCAAAACCATATTTTTTCTTTTCATAACACAACAATGTCGTTGAAGTGCATAGACCTGATGTAACGGGAGGGTTCTACAACACAATTACACCGTTCATACTTTACAAGAGCTATCTCAAAGCTGATTTCACACATGTTACAATTAACTTATTTATGACTTTGAACTCTTGTGCTCCTTAGCTGATCATTATTATATGTTACCATTACACCGTCACTTTCCAACCTGTTATGCATCAGTACATTCATTCATTACTTTTGCTTATACATTTATTAAATGTTTTGGTTTATTCATTGGCAATCACTCACTTGCTTCCACAAATGAAGGACTTTATTTATATAAAATGCACAATTATTATTAAGCCGCATATTTACACTTGGTTTCTTAGAATCTCATGTGGCTTTTACTTGTGTGATGTTTCTTTCATATTTAATGACCCCTGTTGAAGGGAGCCTGACATTTAAGATTGTCATCGCCGACGGCTGCTTTGTTGTAATTGTTGTGCATATGATATGCCTTATAAATCTATAAAAGAAACAGGCTCAGGCACTTACATTTGATACAAGACACAACATAAAAGTACCTGCGATCATAAAGACACACGCACAAGGGAGCATTCACTTGCCATTTTCACTTAAAAAGCACTTTTTATTACCTAAAACCTGAGGAGCGTGGTCCATTCACTGTAGGTAAGTAACAACACATTGCAATGATTTAATTCCCTGAGTGTCTTTTGCTGCTTTATTGGCATCACCTGTACTGGTTGAGTGTACTTCATAAAAATCAATAATTGAGTGTTAATGATGTGCGCTAGTACAAGCTGTGCTATTATCTCCCAGTCCAGCCCATAAAAAAACAATCTGTCAGGACGCTTTGTTTCTCTGGAAGCAAAAGTGCCATGCCACCTACAGTACTCAAGCGGACTTTATGTTGGTTATACAGAGTGGAGAGTAAGCTGCAGCAGCAAGTCTTCATTCAAAATGCCACCCTAAGAGGAGCCTTGGGAGCAGGCGTTAGCACATTGAGTAAAACAAATCCGTAATGAAAAGCCAATCGTTACTGCCTGTTCACACGGTAAGTGATTACACTTAGGAAGCTCTTCATTTCACTTCGTCAGAGTTTAAATGGCAGTGAAGTTTGTTTCCATTTAAGTATTTGTATAAGAATAAAAGAAGTACGAAATCTTGATTGAGAAACCTAAATGTGTAATGGGAGGATTTTCCCAGTGAAGCATCTATCAAATAGATAGCAGTTTACACACCGCTTAGCTCAAGCCGGCTAATGGTTGGCGTGAAGACGTTTCGTAGTCTCATTTCATAGCAAAGGTCAAAGCTATAGACTTTACCAGTGGGGTGTTTACTGACGTAATTGATGTCAAAGAGCAAAACATGAAAAAGCTGTATGTTTGTTGCTCAAACTAACTCACAGACCTTGAGAGAGACTTTGGAACTGCTGTAATACTAACTCATCCCCAGGCCTCATCCCTTGAAGTATTATTTGAATTATTTGAAGGATTAAAGTAACATGTTATGGCAGGAAAGTTCAATCTGGTATATTCATTTTAATGTCACCTTATATAGAATGTGTGTTAAACTTGTGATTTCTGCATTGAGTGACTTCTGCCTAGCAGATACCAAGAAGAGGCCCCTAGGGTCTCTCTGTTAATTATCAATAGTCCTTGCAATTAACAGGGGAATTCCCAGATATAAGGCAGTTAAAGTCTTGTAGAATTAATGATTTATCTCCTACAGACCCCAAAAGAGGCCTTGAGACTTGGGTCACCCAGCAGTAAACGAGATAAACGTCCTTTTGAGCTTATCAATAAAATGTATTCATTCCTAGTAAGTTGACTTCAAGGTGAAAGGAAGTTCACAGAAGCCATTAAGCGACAAGAACAATTAACTTCTGTTAAAGATACATGATAGGATGTTTGTGTGTGTTGAAGATGTTTAGGGGGAATGAGTATGTGTCCTGTCAAAGAGTCCTCTGTCATGACTCCAAATCATTGATTGGGGGATCTGCCTAAGGGCAGAGGGACAAACACGCACACACACACACACACACGCGCACAGAAGCAACAGATGGAATCAACAACTCACACACACACACGGTGGTAGAACCTGAGCCCGGAGTACTCTGCAGAGTGCTTCGTGATTAGGTGATTAGGTGATTGGGTGATGTATTGTATGTTTTTGCCATTAA
>NW_011350065.1:0-1731 GCF_000735185.1 Notothenia coriiceps
GTGATGCTTTTCCACTCATCTTCCAGTTGTCGGTTTTCCTCTGTTGAAATCGACCAGCTGTGAAGTAGTAGTAGTTTTCACTACTCGCTTTTATACGCGAGTAGTGAAAACACTTCCACGTAGTCTGCTCGCGTGTATCCTCCCTTTCGTCTCCTCCCGTACCCCTCCTCCCTCACCCCTCCTCGACTCCTCCATGTGCATTTCAGCTATTGGGACGTCCTTCAAAATGGCGAGTCTTGATCGATATCCGGGTCAAGTCCCGGAGGAGGGGAAGAGAGGAGTCGAGGAGGGGTATTTGGATGAGGCTCCTGTGTCTGAGAGAATCTCTTTCTCTATATGTGCGCGTCCTCTCCAAGGAGACGTGCTTCCAGGTCGGTCGATGCAATATACACATACGGTTACTTTCAGATACTTCCCCATTGCATTTTAACATAGACATACATGCTGAGGAAACTTAAATATCCCGCTGAATACCCGCATTCACCAGTCGCCACACACACGCTTCCTCCTCCCGTGAGAACCACACTCTGGCAGCCTGTTGACGCGCCCACTAAAAAGCCTCTGGGCGCGCCGCGACAGGTGAATATGCAAATGAGGCTTGCAGAACCACACCCTCAAACTGTACATAAAAGTGGACATTTAACAACTGTAGTTGCGAGGATATTACACATGTATCATAGTTTTCATTTCATTTCAATATAAACCACATGCCTTAACCTTTTCTCCTGCCACTACAGTTTATAAGAAACACTTAGATCAATCTGCAACTGTCACACATTGATTGATTGATTGATTGATTGATTGATTGATTGATGGTGCACAAAGGTATTAACGTTAAAGGTTGTCATAACTAAATGGTGATGATGAGATTTGCAGATGTAGATATTGTACCAACAGGAAAATAAAGTCATAGAGAGCTAACAGAAACACACAATACCAATGGCCAGTTAAACTAGTATTATTTAAAAAAAGCTTTAAGTAATGTGATTTGTTTATTCCAAAGTTGTATTAAAAAGAAAAAAACACGAGACACAGTAGTTATAAAAAGTCGTTAGTAGAGGATTAAGGATCAATTAAGGATCAAAGGATTACGTTTCTAATTCACTTATACACAGCCAACAGTTACATGTATTTAGACACATGTCGTCTGTTGCAGCACACCTGCATGTCTGTGTCTTTATTAGAGGACAGACTCGCAGCCCTTCCACTCATCTATCCTCCGTGTCAGCCCTCCACTTTGAGATTATGTGGGCAACACACTGGGAAATAGAAGCAGCACAAAGGTGTCTGTGTGATCAGCTCTGACTTCTGTTTGAGGATCAAACCTTGAGAATGAGATTGTATCCCTGGGGGGGGGAGAGAAGGTAAGGCATAGTTTCTGTCTGCCCTGGTTTAAAGATCTATTCTGAAAAACACACTGAAACTTTGACTTAGTGTAACCATCGAGTTAAGGTATGCTAAAGCAGAGCATACATTTAAGTGTTTTTTGTGTGTGCTCAGGAGAGCTTTTTGATTATTGCCATTGTTTGTTTTATTGTTTTTTTTGCCTACCCTCTCTGTGCTAGTTCATCTTTCACATTTCGATTATGGTGCAATCAATGTGGACAGGGACAGACACTGTGAACGTTGCAGAAACAGTGTGGCAGGACCCACAGAGACCACACACACACACACACACACACACACACACACACACACACACACACACACACACACACTACGTACTACTTA
>NW_011350066.1:0-5055 GCF_000735185.1 Notothenia coriiceps
TTTCTGAGGAGTTTGACTGGAATGAAAGAGCACAGAGTCTACAGAAGCAAAAAAGCAGCATACTGCATTAAACCTGACCTTCACAGAGAGGTTGAAGTTCATGTGGAGAGGAGGCTTCAGTAGTCTGTCTGCACTCTGTTTAGTTGTGCTATCTTACAATCAATATAGTAAATGTGAGGTAAAGTGTGTCGCCAATGTAATCGGTTAGAACTCAAAGTTGCGATGAGGTCTTAAAATGTATGGAAAGGGTCTTAAAAAAGGTATTAAATTTGACCTCAGGATTCCTGCATATACCCTGTTCAGCTTCCTGATGAGATATTTTATGGTTAGAGTGTTAGTTAACCCTAGTGTTGTAGTCGAGTCAGTCCTCATTCCCTGTGCTCGAGTCCAAGTCTGAATCACCCAAGGAGAGTCAGAGTCGGGGGTGTTTCTCTGCACATCTTTAGACTGAGAATAATGGGGGCGCGTGGTATGGGAACTCGCCTCACAGCTGCTCGAGACTATATCTCTGTCGGGTCGTTAATGTCCAACTCCGGGTCCATCAGTGCGTGAGTCCGAGTGCAGGTCTCTAGTACTCCCGAGTCTGATAAATACCCCACTGATGGATGTTGAAGCTTTTGTGTTAAAAGCAACAACACAGTTTGTTTGCCACAGAGATTACATTCTGCAATACTCCAACCTCTCATAGCTTTTTGTGGTGGGGGCCCTGATGATGCTAACCATTACTGTACCCCTCCACAAGTAGGATCAGGGGTTCTGATGTTTCTCTTATTGAACACCGTCAGATGTGTGCTTTGTCTCTTTACAGTTTGTACATTAATGTGTGACAAAGCCGCTGTAAAGAAGAGTTATAGATTGTTTAACCGTAACACATTCAGAATTCAGTCCAAAAGGTAAACATGCCTGGCTTTGTTCTTCACTGATATACAGATTTGAATTTGCGTCCTCCCTCTCTTCTCCTCTCCAGGCCGAGAACATCTACAACGACGAGGAGCCAGACAACACCCCCGCTTCAGAGCTGGAGGCTCAGGGATCATAACCCAGCTTGGTGTCCCTCCATCAAGCCCCCCCCACCTTCCATTCCCTGAGCTCCACACCCAGCCCGTCGTTTCCCTCTCTGACTTCAAGTGAAAAATGAAAAGTGTACTCCCTCCGCTCTAAATGAACAAAGTATAGAGTTAGAGACAGCCTGGACTGTGGCTCTGCAGCCGTGAACAGCAGGAGGAGGTTCTGCCTGTGGAGGTGCTAGTGCCTCCACAGTTCAGGGAGCAGAAGCCCCTGTTGTTAAGGTCGGATCAGCCTATTGGGCTCGTGCAAAAACAACATGAAATCAAGAACATCTCTAGCTAGTAGGCTGCCCTTAAGACACAGATATGTTCTGAAACCTGGACAGTAGAAGACTGAACTGAAACGGATCCACATCTGTCCAGAGTGAACACCGTTAAAAGCCAACCATGGTCATGTCCAGGAGAGCTTCCTTGTCAAACTGATTTCTCCACGTATAGCTGTTATTCATCTTCCATCATCTTCTTAAGTGGCTGTTCTTTGAAGAAGAGGCTGTGTTCCTCTTCACAGGGTACATAGGCTCCTCAGTTTGGTAGGGTGAAGGCTGTGGGACTAAATTAGTGCACTTGAGGGAAACGGACATATTTTTGCTTTTCCTCTTTTTGTTGTTACATAATGTGAAATTGTTCTTTGTTTCATGCACCACAAATTGCAATAAAACTTTTATAACTTTTCAAAGAGAAGTTTCTCATTTGTGAATTTTGAGTTTCTTTAAAGGTGGGGTATGCAATTTATTTCAGAAACACTAGTTATATTCCATGGAATGCTCTCAACATCCCGTCCTTTGTCAAAAAATCCATCTGTGGAAGCCGTAGCGCTGTAAAAAGCACGCCCAATCATCTGAGCCTGCCCGGCTAAAGTAACTGGATGGCCTACCTGCCTGTTAGCCTTCCATCTGTGCACAAACTTATCTCGTGCCCTCATTGGTCATGTGCGCGTTCACGTGTGTTGGAGGAGGGGCTCTGTAAGGAAGTGGCAGATTTTTTCCAGTTGTGTGTTTTCAAATTCTAGTGCACTCGAGCTGGTTTCTCCAAAATTACCTACCCCACCTTTAATGTTTTGAAATGAAACCTTCTTTACCATGGCGGTAAATGCATGGAAACTCCCATGTGCCTATCTCTTACATCCAGGAAATAATTATTCAGGAAATAAATCCAAATTCTACAAAATGTTTATTGAAAATCAAGACAGGACTTTTAAGAACATTGTACAATCAAAGAGGGGGTGTGGGCAAATCTCTTTTTGTCCCCCAACAGAAATAGAGCTCTCCAAAGTTGTGGTGACTCGTCCTCCTTTTCAGCCTCACCTGCAGAGGTAGATTCTGACATTACCTGAGTCAGTCTGCGGCAACGCCAAAGCAAGAGCAAATGATTCAATTGGACTGAAAAGTCTTCCCCCATCCTACACCCCTACACTAATTACACAAACCACCTTGGTTTTTAAATCCACACAATGGGGGGAAGTAGGGATGGGGGGGTCAGATAATAATCAATGGGACTGCAAGGCAACATCTCAGAGCAAACTACACACAGTGACTTATGCCTTTGTTCTCGTTTAAGGAAGATTATGGTGGAGCAAAAACCTGATTCTCACTGACTCTACAACTCCAAAAGGAGACACTGTATGAAGTGATGGTTAGGAAACCACACATTCAAATGGAGGTGCATGATATCATGAAGAGGAACAAATGGCCACATTCCTGGATCATTCTATCCACAATAAAAGAGTGTGATACTCAATGGAGATGGAGCAGGTAAGAGGGTTATCAGATAGACGTACTGAAGGACCTGTTGCAGCACAGAGCTGCTTTGAGATGTATTGCCTTGGTAGGGGATCAAACATGATCTTCCACATGATCAACTGTATTTGACCTGCCAGAGGACACATGATGGCACCTTTCTGTACAGCCTGCTGAGCTGACCATATGGAAATGAATGAGTTTCTTCCATCAAAAAAATCTCTTTATATTGCTTTAGTTGTTTCTTCAGTAGGCATCACACCAACAACAACAACAACATATGTCTTCTTCTGTATCATACGTTTGAGTTCCCCACATCCCCCATGTTAGCCTACATCTTCCCTTATGACAAAACATTTGTTTTACAATCATTTAACTAGCCAACTAAATATATATGGGGAAACCAGGAGAATCTAGAATACAAATAAAATAAAGAAAAATAAATCTAACCCCATGAATTTGCTTTACAGGCCCAACCCCTCACCTACACACAGGCCTAAAGGCGGGTCAGTCCTGGGGGTAGGGGGGCTGTGCAGGCTGGCTGCACGGTGGAGCAGCAGCAGTGGTTGTGTGAGTAGCAGCCGGTGTGTGGTCCAGTTCAGGGGATCTGGGAGCCTCGTGGATGCCCTCTGTCTCCAGCCCCTGTGCCTCCCCTCCCCACCCCCCCTCTTCCTCGTCAGCCTCCTCACTGACGAAGGGCTCCCTTGGCAGGGCTTCAGGGGCCTGTGAGGTCTCCGTGGTCTCGGGGGCCTGTGTGGTCTCGGGGGTCAGCGTGGTCTCGGGGGTCAGCGTGGTCTCCGTGGTCTCGGGGGCCTGTGTGGTCTCCGTGGTCTGTGTGGTCTCGGGGGTCAGCGTGGTCTCCGTGGTCTCTGGGGTCAGCGTGGTCTCTGGGGTCAGCGTGGTCTCCGTGGTCTCGGGGGCCTGTGTGGTCTCGGGGGTCAGCGTGGTCTCTGTGGTCTCTGGGGCCTGTGTGGTCTCCGTGGTCTGCGTGGTGTCCGGGGTCTCCTGCAGGAGGCTCAGCTGGTTGTTCAGGTCGTTCCTCTCCTTCTGCAGCGCTCTGCACAGCCGCTCCAGCAGCTCCAGCTTCCCCTGCAGCGCTTTGAAGTGTCCGTCACGCAGAGTTTTCTACAACACAACAGCATGTCCATCACACAGGGCATCAAACAGCAGCTTCAACACGTGAGGGACGCTCAGTGTGAGGCGGTGTCACAGCTCTCTATATAGAGGAGTAGAAGCTAGCAGGTGGAGCCTCACGTGTTCGGATATTAGTTTAGACAATTTGGAAAAGAGGACATCGAGAAAGGTTCATATTTCCATTATACACACAATTCCCTTCTCTAGAGAAAAGGGGAGAATATGACTGAACCCAATAAATGAGTTTAATTAGAAGCAATGATTCTGGATTCATTGGAAAAAAAATAGTAATTTCTGTATTTGAAGAAGAGGTTAGAAATATTCTTATTGGCTAAGAAGATGTGTGTGTGTTCTAGCACATCACTCCCTAATTAAATCATCTTACATGTGTGTGTGTAAAAGATTAGACGTATTGGATAGAACATGATAATCAGTGAGCTTGAGAAGTGTTGTAACACTTGTTTGGACAGAGCCAGGCTAGCCCGTTCCCCCTGCTGCTTTATGCTAGGCTAGGCTGTCCCTGGTTCTGTCCCTAACTCAGAGATGTGACTGATCTGCAGCCTCTAATCTCACTCACACACAGCCTGAAATATTTCCCAATCATTGGTATCTTTTCGTTGTCCTTACTACTCCCACTCAACCCAAATCAGAGAGCGTGATGAGTCACCTCCTCAGCCATCTGCAGCAGAGCCTGGTTGTTGCTCTCCCATTTGGTCCTCCACTGTGTCGTCTCCTTCTCCAGCTTCTTGATCTTCTTGGTCATCTGGAGAGAAAGCCATACAGTTAACAGCTGTGAAAGCAGCGGGACCCAAACTCTAGCCAACAGGAAGTGTGTCACCTTCTCCATCTCTTGTCTGAAGGTGGTGAAGACTTCGTTGCTTTTAGCCAGAGTGCTCTGAAACTCCTCAAACTTATCCATGTACAGGGAGAGCTAAGAGAGGAGAGCAGAAAGGACACATGTCAGACTTTGAGCTGGGTTCACACCAGTATATTCCCCCTGGATGTGGTGTGTGTGTGTGTGTGTGTGTGTGTGTGTGTGTGTGTGTGTGTGTGTGTGTGTGTGTGTGTGTGTGTGTGCCTGTTACGTACTTACGTAGTAGACTACTATATAGTTAACG
>NW_011350067.1:0-291 GCF_000735185.1 Notothenia coriiceps
AAGTACTGAGGACAAGTGGCTCTAAATACTGAGGACATGTGGCTCTAAATACTGAGGACAAGTGGCTCTAAATACTGAGGACAAGAGGCT
Source organism: Notothenia coriiceps (assembly GCF_000735185.1). Lineage (NCBI taxonomy): Eukaryota > Metazoa > Chordata > Actinopteri > Perciformes > Nototheniidae > Notothenia > Notothenia coriiceps. The sequence continues at coordinate 91 of NW_011350067.1, forward strand.
CTAAATACTGAGGACATGTGGCTCTAAATACTGAGGACAAGAGGCTCTAAATACTGAGGACAAGAGGCTCTAAATACTGAGGACAAGAGGCTCTAAATACTGAAAACATGTGGTCCTAAATACTGAGGACAAGTGGCTCTAAATACTGAGGACAAGAGGCTCTAAATACTGAGGACAAGTGGCTCTAAATACTGAGGACAA
>NW_011350068.1:0-2270 GCF_000735185.1 Notothenia coriiceps
TACTGAAGCCTTCCTGTTGTCATCTTGCAATATACTAATTTATATAAATAGTTATCACCGCAATAAACCGTATTTAATTTTGTCTTCATTTAATTTCATATTCTGTTCTTGTACATATCCCATATTATATTGACATGTATATAGACTTTTTATTTTGTTATATATGTTGCATTTTTGGAGGAGCTCAGGTCAGAAGAATGTCATTCCAATTTCTACACTTTGTGCATATGACAATGAAACCTTTGGATTTGAGTGATTTGATGAGGTTCTGTCTCTGTGTTCAGCCCCGGCCAGTCCCTCGGGCGTCCTGCAGGCGGTGCTGCTGAGCCTCTCCATGAGCCTGGTGCTGCTGGCACTGATGGTGCTGGTTCTGTGGCTCCATCGGACCGGACAGGACGGGAGGTGGAGGGAGAGGAAGGAGGAGGAGGAGGAGGAGTCTTACAACGAGATACGGTACACTCCGTCCCTGATGAAGCGCTCGTTTGTTTGATTTTTCAACAACCACAGAAATGAAAGAATGCTGCAACTTGAACAGAGGACTCTTGCTTCATCTGGATAATGGATTTTTTGTACAGCCAGTAATATTACTGTATCGACTGAAGAGCATCACATATTTTGAAATAAACACTCCAAGTTTCGATGAAGTGTTGTATCTTTTTTCAGTTATATTATAATTAACCAAGAAATGCACCTTAAGGCAAGCCTCCATTTCACTTATAGTATCTTACACTAACCCTTATAACCATTATAAGCTCTTCCATCAAACATACTTTTCCTTTTAATTTGTCAAACCAAGTAGGACAAACCGTTTTTTATTGAATTTTTTAACTTCTATTTTATACGAATAAATTGATGACATTTCATTAGCTTCCATGTCATGTGACCAAAGACCCCCGGTCCAATGCTGCATTATTTGCAGACACTGGGTCCTAGACATGGAATCTATTGAAATAAATCAAGACTTCAAAATGTAAAAAAGCTGGGTTTTTTTCATACAGATATTCTCGTAAAATACAGAAAGCACTCAAATTAAATATAAACAGGTGTGTCCCATCGCCCACACATATTGCTGCAGTGATGTGTTATTTACACAAAATAGAAAAGTGATGATGCAGTTGATTCAAATTCAGAACACAAAGCGTGTCCTTGTGGTGTTATTGTAAGATTGGTCTTTATAACAACATATCGTTATTTTCTCAAATGCTCAATGAGGAAGACAACATTTCAGCAGGTTATAGTGCCTAGTTTTTTATTTCCTGAAGACAAATTTCGTACAATAAAACATTCTACAACAATCCAAATGAAAGTCCATCAAATAGAGAATTCTCCTGCTATGTAAACCTGTGATCCTTGTTAAAACAAACAATTATCTTCCAAGACTTGAAACCATAATATTTTAAAATATGATTTGTTTAGGGCTTTTCCTCCGAGTGCAGCCTAGAAGGTGGATGAACGGCTCCTACACACGGCGGCGTGCGTTGAAGCTTCAACGCTTCTGCCCATTCACTTCGAATGGGGTGACGAACTGCATTGTGGTTCCGTCGCTTTGCTCGCTTCAAAAGTTAAGCAATGTTCAACTTTTGAAGCTTCGACGGAAGCGTCAGCAAATCAAATAATATGCCAATACAAGCTCTAGCCAATCACACCGCGTGCTTGTGTGTCCGGAGCGGGAGATAAATGTGATTGATTGTTGGTCGAGTTTCAGACACGCCCACCGGCAAGCTTCAACGCATTTCTTAAAGGGCTCTAATACGCACATTTTCAGGTGCATATTTTTATTTTGTTCTTCTACTGTGACATGTTTACAAACTTTAATATTCAAAAAGGTTTCAGAATTTACCGCATAATCAGCAAAATGGCGCAGATTTTTAAAAGGCCGCATATTTATCAAAAGGCCGCATAATCCCCGCATTTTTCCACACAAAGTTGAGAAAAAAAAAAGTTAACTCGTCTTGACGTGACGTCATCAGCTCGCGCATCACAGAATGTAAACAACACTGTATAGAGTGAACGTGTGGAGCTCACACGATAGAGAAAACACCAAGATGAAAAAATCTAATCCATCTCATTTACCGACGAACATTTAGACTAAAGACCGGGCAAAAAGTGGGGGGAAACTATTCTGCACCCCGTGCAACTGTGTGTTGGAGCATAAGAGAAAATCGACGGTGACGACCCACTTTGATTCATTCAAACATTCGAAAATGCTTTCTGCTGCTGCGGACAAGAAAGCCAAACAACTCACGTTCACCGAGGGATCAACCTCCAAA
>NW_011350069.1:0-7175 GCF_000735185.1 Notothenia coriiceps
ACAGGCACACGCACACGCACACGCACACGCACACACACACACGCACGCACACGCACACGCACACACTCACCTACCTGACTTTTTACTTTATTCAACAGCTTTAGTTACTAGTTACATGAGACTTGTATAGTGCTTTTCAGGAAACTCAAAGATGCTTTGACAGAGAATAACTAACATTAAGTAACCATTTTAATACAAATAGAGTAACAGGATACTACTTATATTTAGAACAGTTTTTATCATTTTATATGACAGTCATGTGTCCCTTCTTTTATCTTTACTCACGTCACTTCAAGTGAGGCAAGGCAAGTTTATTTATAGCACCTTTCAACACAAGGCAATTCAAAGTGCTTTACAAAAAATGAAAGATATTAAGAGCCTTAAGAAACATATTATAAAATGGCAAGTATGGCTAAAATGGTGATGTCACGGGTTAGGAATAAAGGGTTAAGGCAACAAGTAGTTACCAATAAGGGAAAGTAGGGCGGGTCAGTGCTTCGCCATAGTAGAAACAAAATTAAGACCAGTAAGGTCTGATGATTTGACCAAATGTTACAGGCAGAGTGTGTCTTCGGAATGATGGCTGTTTGTTTCCAGGACAATGTTCTATCTGAAGAAATTGGGTTTTCGGGCCAATGGGACTTTAATGGAACTTCACAACAATGGGTCATTTCGAGCGCCTCTCCTTTTGGAATCGTCTTCCATTTCCGATCCGCGAAGCTATTTCCGTTGAGTCCTTTAAAAGCAAACTGAAAACCCATCTCTTCGCATCTGTCCTCCTTGTAAACTAATTTCCATCGCCTAGTTTCCGTTCAACATTACCATCACTTCAGTCACATGCGTTTTTCACATGGCAATACGTATGTTGATGTATAATGTTTTTATAATTGTTATGCTATGACGTTTGTATTTAGTTTTTTTCTTTGCTTTTGTTTGCTTTGCCCTTTGAGGCATTTCTTGTGATTTGGGGCTATAATACATGTTGATTTGATTTAGTCCCCATCTCTCCTATCTATGTTATTATTGCCAGAAAAAGACATCAGCATGTTGGGGTTGTAGCTCGCCTCCTGTATAAGTTGGAAGAAATACTTGTACCTTTCTTGTTGAGAACATTTAATTAGACCACCACTGCATATGAGGCCCACACATGCATGCCCACCCACTCTAATTCACACGCCATTAACATACCTACATTTACTACACAATAACACAAACAGGCTATTTTCTTTTGCTCCTAGTCTGATGACTAACATCCTCAGTCACTCCCTTCTTTTATTCGGTCTGTAATGTTTCCTTTTGGGAAAGAAGCGAGGCCCAAGATTATAGTCATTGGAGGCTCGTCTTTATCCCTGTTTTAAAAGGAAAGGGAGGAGGAGGGAGACGCGGCAGAGAGAAGCAGCAGAGGCGGCTAATAATTGCAGCTGGCTTGTTTTAATTGTGCCCGGAGTCCCCGGTGTTTGCGGGGGCCAAAAGAGGGACTGAGGCGCTGTTGTGTTGATCAGCATGCTCTATTCTGCTCCGCACAATAACACACATAAACATTAAGCCTCCATGATTCACACACACGGCGTTTCTCGACAGCAGCCAAGCTGTCACCAATCACAATAACAGTGACCATTATGTGCAGCCGTACCGCTTCCCCCCTGCGTCGCTCATTTCCATTAAGTGTGTGTGTGTGTACAGGATGTTTAAGAGTGTGTGTCAAAGTGTGCATTCTTTGAGTCTACAGTACACGCTGTCCAAAGGCGAGTCTGCCAAGTGAAAGTCAGCGGCCAATCACTGACTGCAGATTAAAGCTTTCAATGTGAAGAAACCCACTTTGATTTAGCTAATGTACACAAAGAAGAACAAACTGGCCTCCGGGATTTGAAATCTTGGACCGTTGGATCGTCCCGGTGTGTGTCTGAAGTTGTCAAAGGTTCTGCTGGAAATGGCAATCAACCTGTTGGAGAAAATCTGCACCATCTTAAATCATGAAAAAAAACGTTCTTCTTGAAATTCCCTCGCTGTACCGTGTTTTGTTTGATGTGTTCACGAGAGAGCAAGTGTGTGTGTAAGAAATTGAAAAAGAGAGTGTGTGGTTGCCAGAGTTATTATTCGGATAATGAGTCCATCTGGGACAATGTGAGACATTTCACTTCCCCTGTGGTTGTCTCCAGCATTCAGGGAGAGGACGTTTTTCCAGAGGATGCGTAGCCCTCGTTAGCATGTCGGCTAACGGATGCAGCCGCCACACAGAGCTCCCAATCAGGAGCACCGAAAAGTGTGTCCATTCAGGAGTTTCTTCTTTATCTACGAGGCCGTCCAGTTTTTTTTGTCTTCTGGTTAACGCCGTGCTCAGAATATTCAGAGCATTTTATTGTCAGCGTGAGTGGTGATGAAAACAGGAAGTGACAAATCCTGCTTTTCTGTGAAAGGCTTATGGTTCCAAAAATGGCAGCTTTACAAAATATCGCCTATCCCGTTATTTTATTAAGTACACATAGAAATGTTTCTGGTGGATTCTGTCAATCACATTAATGAAGTTTTACCCAACTGTGTTACTTCCTTTTCATCACATGTGATTGTCAAATTCTTGAGGGACTTTCTGTAAATCCATCACTTCTTTCCTTTGAGTTGCTTGATTGGGGATCAAAAGGCCCAGCTTGACACACAATGACTGATAACAGTCAAAGCCAAATGTCATTTTAAATTATGTGTGAAAGAATTGTAAAAGCTAACGGTGGATTATAAGAGGGAAATCTTACATTTCAACTTCTATTGTATTTTTTTTCATAATTGGAGACCTGGCCTTGACTACATTTTTCAAACCAAGACCACAGGTAAAAAAACCTATTTATTATTCATCCTTTAGAAAATCGTCTCGTCTGGACTGTTTTGTCAATGCATTCCTGGGCCTCACCCGATTTTAATTATACATACATATATATATAAAAGGTTATTATTATTATGGTTATACATGCTAGCCTGAAGTAATAAAATATCAATCTTTTATTACAATCATGAAAAGACCACAAGTTAAAAAGATCAATACATTCATAAAGATTCTCTGAAACCAAATAATTGTTAAAAGAACTGATCTCCTTCAAAACTAATTTAAAAATCCTAAAGAAAGTTTCTTATTTCTTCCATTTTTTAAATATGTATTGTTTAATTTGAGATGTAAGTTGTGTTAATGTATTACCATCACACCTTTCGGAAATGCATTATTCTGGTATTTCCTTATTCAAATAAAATTCAACATTACCCTACCATGTGATTTGTGATTTAACCGTTTCCATGTGTTTTCCATGTTCACGCACAGCCTCGTTGTTTCCTGCCATGTGATATTCTTCTCAAACCTGGCTAACACCTCTAAAGAGTTAGTTCAATGTTTCAAAACAGTTCTTTATTTCCCCCTAAAATAAAGCACTGAAAAGCCTTCATTGGACTCCTTTGTTTATTTCCAGAACATAATGACATCACTATGTAACACTCGTGCTTCTATTGGCTAGCGCTCCAACACATGAGAGGCTAAGGGGCGGGACATCCCTAAGCGGTGGAACAATCCCAACAGAGTCGGCCAGCTAACCAATCAGAGCAGACTTGGCTCTGGTTTCAGACAGGGGGTGAGAATGAGCTCAATATGTCCTTTTTAAAAAAAGGGATTCCTGTGAAGTTAGGCCAAGTGGAAGATGTTAAATGCCGCCCCCGTTGTGAAGCATAGCACCAGGAATTATTCATTGCCCCTTTAAACAAAAAAATCCAATATGGAGGTTATCGAGGAATCAGACAGCTGCAGATACTCTTTTATTCTTCTTCTTTGGATTCTTCAGAGCTCCATGTTGCACGCTGCTGGGATAAACCTTAAAGTATGGATCTTTCCCATGGCTGATTTGCTTTTATCCCAGCTGGGTTTGGAGCTTGCTTCCTTATGGGAGAATCAGAAACGTTAATCGATACACTCCCTCCCGCGCCGACTCCTCCTGTCTCTCTAACCTCAAAAACAAGCAAACTCAAGAGCAGCCTTTCCTCTCCCCGACATCGAGATAGAAGCCAATACAAGTCGCCTGCAATAATTCAAAGCCCTTTGAAATTGTCTTTGAAGCACCTTGGTGAATATGTCATGTTGCGTCAGTCTGTTCTCCACCTTTGTCTTTCCTCTAGTCACAGCACCATGTCTTCCTCCTTTTTACTCATCCACGTATTTACTCTCCTGAGCCACAAACATTTCGGGCTCGCTGGGCAAGCCCTGCAGGAGAGAAGAAAAGCCGGTAAGAGTGTGCGAGGTGAGATAAGTGGTATTAACTTGTGGAATGAGACAGAAAGACACCAACACATGCACGCCTGCCTGTAAGCACACAACTTTATTCAGAGCTGCTGCACACAGCCCACTTCCCTCGTCATTAATCACGTTGACAGGCCTTTTTTGTCACTCAGCGGTGGTGTTCTGGGTGTCATTACTCTGCAACTGTTTCTGATTGCACACATGTACTACACAGCCACAGTTGGGTGTAGAAGTGGGACCATAAAGGAGATGTGGTTGGCCTTCCTTGAATCAACAAAGAGATTTTTTTTCTTTATCCATGACAACTCCCGGGAGAAAAAAGAAAATCTGAGGTTTTGAGTGTTTTGATATAAGGTCAAGTGAGGGTCGTTGAGGAGAAAGCCGTGTGACTGTTAGCAAAGAATTTACTTAACACATATATATTCTTCCTCACAGAGATTGGAAAGGTGTGCAGAGGTAAGATGCTATACACCTCCACACAAATTAGGAGCAAAAGGTCTTCATGCAACTCCTTTTGTCACACTTTGAAAATGTGTCACAAAGGTAGTGAGAATTCACCATAAACTACACTTAGTACCTCCATCATTATGTTTTCCGCTTGGTTTGTTGGTCTGTTTCTTTGTCTGTCAGCAGGATTACGGAAAACACACTGGGTAGATTTTAATTAAACTCCGTAGGTTGCATGCGCCAAGGAGGAACATTTAGAATTTGAAGGAGATCTGAATCACAGGGGATAAATGAACTGTGTCATGCTTTTGTTAACATGGAGTGGTGCAGTGGTGACGTAACTTTGAAGGTCGAACTGACAATTAGCATCGCAAGCGCTCCCATGACAACAAGCAATGGGATTCACCATTGGCGAACTTCTGTTAATTTCAGGCTTGTCGAAAATGTAAGTTTAACTTCGAGGCGTAGGAACGGGAAGTTGTAAAAGACTAAGTAATTTGGCATTTGTTTGAGTTGATGCAAATCAGAAAATGTTTTCCCGACTGAGAACATTCTCATCAACACTTTTCTTTCCACAGTTATGCCGCAGCTGTTGATTAACTTAGTCAAAAGATTGCATGTAGTGGTGCTCCCTAAAGATCTTATGATGATTAACTGCAATACAATGAGGTATCCATTTTTTGTCACATTGAATAAAAAAGTGATCCGTGTTTCATAATGATATCCTGAATACAGCAGTCTAGAATAATAACAATAACAGTTTTAAGTACACGTTGATATGTCTAGACTCATTATCATTTGAGACAGTCTCACCAAAACAATTGGGGGAAAGCTGTGGATAATGACCATGTAACACGGCCAACCCTATGAGTTAGCATTATCGTGGTTATGCATAACTTGACCTTTGAAGCGTTAGACAATATGCAATTTGTAGAGTCTCACCCAATACGCAAAACTATCTTCCAAAGCCACACACGCTTTGATGAGGGATTGTTGATGCAGCCACATGCTCTGTATCAGGGGTTGTTGTTGCTTTGTCTGTGAAAGCTTAATGAAAGTAAAGCCTATTCTAACAAGACAATTCTCCATGCATTTAGTTTGAATAAAGTACGCCTGCTGGCTGGCACATAGAATTATAGTTGAATGACTGCCGTCCTTCACTTGTCTGCAACCCTGGAGCCCAGCAGAAAGAAGATATACATTTATCTTAAGCAGCGACAGACAGCATGAAGAAAATTGTCATAATGGGACTTTGGTACAAAACATTTTCTAAAATAAATGGTATAATAACAGATAATATTTATTATCCCATCGCTGTTAAGGTAAACCAATTTGACCACTCACAGCACTGCTCACTTGCATTGATAAAAGTGCATTTCAAAACAAGACTTAGTTGTTCTCAAGGCAGTTTTATTCTGGATGGAGCTTTTTGGGGGAAAACATTATTAATTCATCAACAGAGCAGCTTTGTGCAGCATCTCCAGCCGCACCGGGTCTTGTCAGGTATACGCTCAGTTAGCAGAGGTTAAAAGCAGACGCGGCCTTACACATATCTCTCAGTTTGGAGATTTAACAAATGTTTGTACTGATTTTAATGAGGACATATGCTAATTTTCAGTTTCATATTAGTATTTTGAGCCTCTACTGTTTCATGTCTCCATGCTTTCATGTTCAAAAAGCTCTTTATTTTTCTCATACTGCCTGTGCTGCAGCACCTCTTTTCACCCTCTGTCTGAAACCAGAGCCCAGTCTGCTCTGATTGGTTAGCTGGCTGGCTCTGTTGTGATTGGTCCACCGCTTGGAGATGTTGCGTACAACGAGTTGGAGCGCAAGCCAATGGAAGCCCGGGTGCTGCATAGTGATGTCACTTTGTTCCCCGAAGTAAACAGAGGTGTCCAATGGAGGCGCTTCAACAGGGGGGGAGAGAAACTCCCTCTGGAGGGAACACAGGGATTTGAGCCTTTGCAGATCGTTTACATGCACTAAAACCTATATAACACACTACAGGAAAGGGAAAACCCCCACAAGCAGAATATGGCCCCTTTAAAGTGATGAGATAGCGACTCCAACCAATGGAAAATGTAATTCTGTCTCATCTTAGATGTAATTTGAAAAAACAGTGACATATGAAGTCAGTTGTGAAATAGGAAATGTTTTCTCAGTCATGCTTAGCTTTTATTACACATTTCAGTGTTTGCTTCACACATCTGCATTAATGAGCTGATGAAGAGACGCTGCTTAACGATTCCAAATCAGCACTGCAGCACCACGCTGAATACAGATGTAAACCGGCTTCATGTGCCGTACAGGGATGACATTGAAAAGTAAGGAGCCCTGTGTGAATCAACTTGGTTAATAACTTTACTATGGGCTGAATCCAGTAACACACACACACACACACACACACACACACACACACACACACACACACACACTGCCAACGGACACCACGAAGGGGTAG
>NW_011350070.1:0-1635 GCF_000735185.1 Notothenia coriiceps
CCGTTGATATATATACTGTAAATAATACAAATGGATAGAATATAATTGGAGGATTCAAATGGACTTTTTTTCGACTTTAGCCCATCCTAGTATAAGGAGAAGTGGGCAGTTACTAAATACTGAATACAGCAACTGGGGATCAATCTGGGGGGTCTGGTGCATTGCCTAAGTGCCCCTTGGCAGTCCCAGGAGGCTCTCAAAGTACAAGACCTTGCCCCTTACTTAGTGTGTCCGGGGACTTGAACCGCAGACCTTCCGGTTCCCAACTAAAGGCTCGACAGGCTGAGCTGCTGCTGCCTTCCAGATTGTTCCCTGATTGCTTTTTCTCTTTTTTGATCTTTTCCATCTTATAATTTGTTAGTTCAAGTTCCTCTTTCCTTCCCAATACAAACAAACATGTTCAATTATTCACACAATATTGGTTTAGTGGATGAATCATAACCTTCCTCTTTGTCTCCTCCTTCTTCCTCTTCCTTCAGGGATCGTATCTCAGAAAGTGCGTGTAGAGGAGGAGGTGGAGGCGTACCCCACAGAGTCTGTTGATCTCCGCTGCGAGTTCATCGATGGAGGAGGCCGGACCAAACTCACACAGGTAAGATGGAAGACAACTTTGGGTTTTTAAGTGGCTATGGAAACTCTGGAACTCATAATGTTTATGTAAGATTGCTTTCTAAAGGAACATGTGTGTATTTTAGCAACAAAAAATAAGTTATTTAGTGCGTTTCCAGCCATCTGTATAAAAAAGTAACACAGAAGAGATCTATAAAACAAAAGATTACCACAACCTGTTCATTTAAGAGTACAACTCCCTCATATTTGCATAGTGGCAGATGGTAGATGGAAAGGCTCAATAATTAGCATTTATTTGCCGATAGGAATCGTTTGGAATCGTATTGACTTAGTATATATACAGTGGGGCAAAAAAGTATTTAGTCAGCCACCAATTGTGCAAGTTCTCCCACTTAAAAAGATGAGAGGCCTCTAATTTTCATCCTAGGTATACCTCAACTATGAGAGACAAAATGAGAAAAAAAAATCAAGAAAATCACATTGTCTGACCTTTAAAGAATTTATTTGCAAATTATGGTGGAAAATAAGTATTTGGTCAATAACAAAAGTTCATCTCAATACTTTGTTTTATACCCTTTGTTGGCAATGACAGAGGTCAAACGTTTTCTGTAAGTCTTCACAAGGTTTTCACACACTGTTGCTGGTATTTTTGGCCCATTCCTCCAGGCAGATCTCCTCTAGAGCAGCGATGTTTTGGGGCTGTCGCTGGGCAACACAGACTTTCAACTCCCTCCAAAGATTTTCTATGGGGTTGAGATCTGGAGACTGGCTAGGCGACTCCAAGACCTTGAAATGCTTCTTACGAAGCCACTCCTTTGTTGCCCGGGCGGTGTGTTTGGGCTCCTTGTCATGCTGAAAGACCCAGCCACGTTTCATCTTCAATGCCCTTGCTGATGGAAGGAGGTTGTCACTCAAAATCTCACGATACATGGCCCCATTCATTCTTTCCTTTACACCAGGGGTGTCAAACTCAAGGCCCGGGGTCCAAATCCGGCCTGCGACTTCATTTAATGTGGCCCGCAAGAGCTTGCAAAGAATATAATACTTTTATTATACGGTTACATG
>NW_011350071.1:0-3285 GCF_000735185.1 Notothenia coriiceps
GGGGGGGGGGCCGGGCATTGTTTAAGAGGCCGGTAGCTGAGGGGAAGAAACTGTTCAGGTGGCGAGAGGTTTTGGTCATGATGGAGCGCAGAGGGAACAGTTTGTGTCCAGGGTGGGAGGGGTCGGCCACTATCTTCCCTGCCCGCCTCAGGGTCCTGGAGGGATGGCAGATTGCAGCCCATTACATTACATGTTGCTTGTTAGACGCTTTTATCCAAAGTGACTCACATACTCAATACTGTGGACAATCCCCACAGGAGCAATTTGGGGTGAAGTGTCTCAGGGACACAACGACATGCTGACTGCAGTGGGGTTTGAACCTGTGACCCCCTGATCCAAACACATACGCACAACCCACTGCGCCACACGCTTCCCTATCACCTTCACTTTATTATAAATAATGTATTGATCCCAATCTGGGAGATTCCTTCGTCACGCGGCAGCATGCAGACTTTGCACTTGAGGTTAAAAATGAAGTAAAATAGAAAGTAATGAGTTAACGATATACACATATTGACAGATAAAGAGTGTCATACACTATAAATACACATCATTAAACAATAATACACTGACACTGTCAATTCTGTATATTTCCACTCTCCCTTAAGATTAAACCAAAGCAGAGTCCCTTTAAAGTGATGTCCTCGACAGTGTGCCAAAGATCAATCCATGCCTCGTAAACTGCTGCAGAACTAGAGATCTAATCTGTACTGGTTCTGACCAGCAGGGGGCAGCAGTCATCTGCCCCGCCTGGCTCTCTGCTCTTGTTTTGGTGGTGTTCCACTGAAGCTGTCTGCAGACCACATGACGCTGGGTGCTGCTCTGTAGAATTTGGAAGTCTATTAGATTTGCTGGTTCAAACACTGTTGTTATTATTCTGTCCCTCCCCAGAATCATGAGATCCAGACAGTTCACATATGGATGAGTTCCTCTTTCTGGTTTGTGTCTCAGTGATTGACTTTAAAGGGACCCTATTATGCTGTTTCCTGTAGTGTGTTATAAAGGTTTTTCTGCAGTGGTCTGCGAAGGATAAATTCCCCAATTCTCCCGCACACACTCCCCTCTCCTTCCTCGAAACGCCTCCATTGGACTCCTTTGTTTACCATTGACATTAGGGCTGCTCGATTATGGCAAAAATCATAATCTCGATTATTTGGGTCAATAATTGTAATGCGATTATTAAATGCGATTATTCATTGACTTTAAAAAACATACTGTTCAATTTTTCTCCGATAAATGGATGTTTTCAAAGTTGATTACCCTGAACTTTAAGTATAATTCAACTGAAAAACCCAAAAAATTATAATAAATAATACAAAAATAATCGTTTTATTTCGATTACGTTGTTTTGGTAATCGTTGCAAGCCATAATCGTAATCGCGATTAAAATACGATTAATTGAGCAGCCCTAGTTGACATCACTATGAAACACTTGCGATTCTATTGGCTAGAGCTCCAACACATTGTATGTGATAGGCTAAGGGGCGGGACATCTATTAGCCATTGACCAATCACAACAGAGCCGGCCAGCTAGCCAAACAAATACTGATATATCTTTTAAAACAAAGCTATTATCTGCCATGCTTTCGACCTTTACTTCGACAACCCTGACCCTTTCTCCCCCGTCCTCAGACTCCCACTCTGTTGCTGACTCCCAGCCCTCTGCTGTCCAACATCCACTTCTGGAGCACCCTCAGTCCGGTGGCTCCTCTCAGCCCGGCCACCCGGCGCCAGGGAGCCCATCTGTTCCAGGTCAGTACCTCAGAGTTTAGAGTGTCAGCCTGTCACAGCTGAGTTCTCTTGTACTTACTTTTGTATCTCTTCTTTAACTCATTGTTTTACTATATCAGAATCAGAATACCTTTACTTGTCCCACAGAGGGGACATGTACATTTGAGACAAAGACAGCTTAATGTTAACACTTTAGACGCCAAACCAGTTCTTTCATACTTTTCCTGTTTTCATTTCACCTCATCTATCAGTTCCTGTCTCTCTACACACTTTATTATTCTACTTACTTTTGTATTTATCTCTGTCTTAACTCCTTGTTTGACTTTAGACTATTTACCGGCTGCTATCACACCATTTTCTACATGTTACACTTATTTATTTTACTGGGACTGGATGTGTATTTTGTTAATTGTCTTTTGTGTCATTTCTTTTTTTAGCTTTAATATTTGATGCAAGCTTTCTTTATTAACCCTCGTGTTGTGTTCGAAAGCTGTTACCGTTCATGGTGCTCGCGGGTCAATTTTGAGTCCCATGATTTATCTCAGTCCAAAACAAACAAAGAAAATGACTATCATCCAATATTGTTTTAACTACATCAGAACTAACTTATAATGTATTCATAACCGTACAATCCTGTTGTAATGTTATTGTATGGCCCCAAAACACATTACACCACATATTCACACGTGTTCAAGTGTTAGTGCACATATTCTTTGAGAAAGGTGGAGTTCCCGTGGGGGGAGGGGGGACCAGGTGTATGTTGCGAAAAATGATTGTTACAGAGGATGAAGGGGGTGGGGGAGGGGTGGGTAAAGTCAAAGATGATTCTTGATTGGGTCAAATTTGACCCCGAGTCACCCAAAACAATTCTGCTGGGTCCCCCCAGACCCGAACACCAAATGATACACTTTATGTTTTAGAGGCCTTCAGACTTGGCTAAAATGGTCAAAATCAGTTTTGTAGTGTTTATATATCTGTTGTGGAGGATATCATGAAGCCTGGTTCCAAACTAGAGCGTAGTTATTATATCATTTTACCTTGAAACGGGTCACGGGAGACCCCAACACAACGTAAGGGTTAACAACGTTAATGTTCCCCTCCATCAGTTCCCGTCTCTAGAACTGTCTGACACATTGTCTTCTGTTCCAGTTCCCATCGGTCCTCACTCCTCAGTTCCAGATCCCTATACACAGTCTGGATGGGACCAACACACCCGGACCCATTTCCCCGAAGACATAGGATTAACCCCCAATTTACAGTATCACAACATTTAGACTGAGACGCCTCCCCCTCCTCACGCTCCACCCCCCTGCTCCCACACACAGGACAATGATGTGGGAGCCATTCCTCATCGCTCTGGTGCTTTAAAGCTCTCCTCCGCAGGATTCACACTACAATCAGACATGTGGAGAGATGTTGACGGATGACGGTAACATGTTCAATTTGTTCCCGAACATTTACACCCTGAGGATGCTATCCTGTACTCGAACGTGCTGATTCCATCGTTCCCTTTTTTTGCACTTTTGGATTGAATTTGTCGGGATTATTTTTTTT
>NW_011350072.1:0-1951 GCF_000735185.1 Notothenia coriiceps
CTTGAATTATCATTATGTCAGTGGTCTAAAATGGTCTTACAACAGTGCCGACAATATTATCGTTTATCGCAATAATTTCCAGGAAAATGTATCGTCCAACAAAATTAATGTTTGTGACAGGCCTAATGATCATCTCTCCAGGACAGAACCACTAAACTAACATAAAACGTTCTCCTTCTGTTTGCAGCCTTGAAAAATTCCTGGAGGACAAGCAGCCATAAGGAAATCACCATCACCAATCAATAATAAAATGTGTATTCATATATCATACTTGATGTCTGCAAACCTTTTTTACACATATTGGTGCACGTTGTAGCATAAACCACAAATATTAATAAAAGAGGCAAAGTCAAAACAAGGTTAATTTCAATTATTTATTTTGTTGCAAAATGCTCTAAGGTCTAATTCAAACCAAATAGTCCGCTTCTCTGGTGCGCACTAGACCACAGTTTGTTTCATTGTTACATTTTTCAGAAGTTTCGGTTTGCGTTCATCCATACATCCATCCATCCATCCATCTTCTCCCGCTTATCCGTGGTCGGGTCGCAGGGGTATCAGTTCCAGCAGAGAGCCCCAAACTTTCTTTTCCCTGGCCACATCAACCAGGTCTGACTGGGGGATCCCAAGGCGCTCCCAGGCCAGCGAAGAGATATAATCCCTCCACCTGGTCCTAGGTCTACCCCTTGTTCTCTTCCCAGCTGGACGTGCCTGGAACACCTCCTAGGGAGGTGCCCAGGTGGCATCCTTACTAGGTGCCCGAACCACCTCAACTGGCTCCTTTCGACGCGAAGGAGGAGCGGTTCAACTCCGAGTCCCTCCCGGATGACTGAACTTCTCACCTTATCCCTAAGGGAGACGCCAGCCACCCTGCGGAGAAAACCCATCTCGGCCGCTTGTATCCGCGATCTCGTTCTTTCGGTGTACTGCCCGGGTTCATCCATTTTCCGCCAAAGATTTTGGAAATGTTAAGACCGCCGAGGATACACATGTCCTCAGTCCTCGGTAAAATTCCAAGGAACATGTACATTGGAACAGTCCTTCGGTGGGATTCGATGACGTAGCATCCTTGAGATAGTGGCTCTGAAGGATCCTTTCTTGACATTGAGAAACACCCAGTATTTTACCACAGAATTGTAACTACTGGATCGATGTTGGTAATTTTGATATTGAGTTATATGGTGTTGACTAACGGGAAGTAACATTCACAATCAAGAAACTTCTTAAGAGCAAACACAAAATGTAAACTTAAAACACTGGATTATTGCAAAAAATGGTGTATTAATAATTATTTAATTTTAATTTAAGAGAAGAGTACATCTGCGTGGGATGGTTTGGTCAATCAAAAAAAGGATTGTTACCAAGGACACCGTTGTTCATGTCCTATGTTAAAAACAAGTCAACTATATTATTTTACCTCATAACTAAAAGCTCAAACTGAATAATTTTAAGAGAGAGACTCAATTTTTAACCCAAAACACAATCTTTTCCTGAACCTAACAGAGTGAATTATGTCAGGAGATCCTCTTCTCCCCAGGATTTTTTTAAGACGTCAAAATGTCCACAAGTATTCATGGAGTACTGGATAGACAGGACAGGATAGAGCTTGACTGATGTTCTACAGGTGTTATTTTTACTGGATGATCTGCCGGGCGTGACTTGATGGAAAGCAGAGAACAGAGGAGTACCTCAACAGTGAATACTGATGTTTCCAAGAGTTTTTCAAATATTAATAATCAATATATTTCTCATTTTTTTCCACTGTATGAACCCCCAATAAGTATCCATATGGACCTTTAACAGTGTTTGTGGGTCAATGACATGACACCTACATTTTTTGTCAAAGTGATTTTTCTTAGGTACAAAGAAAAGTTATAATCTTTTAAAAGATACCATTTATACGTATTACCTTTCATATTTATGTACACCCTCTATTTTTACAAAAGCTTTAATC
>NW_011350073.1:0-4720 GCF_000735185.1 Notothenia coriiceps
GAGCAGCTGTATGTCACTTAGTAACAGGGTGAGAGCAGCTGTATGTCCCTTAGTAACAGGGTGGGAGCAGCTGTATGTCCCTTAGTAACAGGGTGGGAGCAGCTGTATGTCCCTTAGTAACAGGGTGGGAGCAGCTGTATGTCCCTCAGTAACAGGGTGAGAGCAGCTGTATGTCCCTTAGTAACAGGGTGGGAGCAGCTGTATGTCCCTTAGTAACAGGGTGGGAGCAGCTGTATGTCCCTTAGTAACAGGGTGGGAGCAGCTGTATGTCCCTTAGTAACAGGGTGGGAGCAGCTGTATGTCCCTTAGTAACAGGGTGAGAGCAGCTGTATGTCCCTTAGTAACAGGGTGGGAGCAGCTGTATGTCCCTTAGTAACAGGGTGGGAGCAGCTGTATGTCCCTTAGTAACAGGGTGGGAGCAGCTGTATGTCCCTCAGTAACAGGGTGAGAGCAGCTGTATGTCCCTTAGTAACAGGGTGGGAGCAGCTGTATGAACATGAGCTGCTGCTGTCTCTCTGGTACTACCACCTCTTCCTTCTCTTCCTCTTCCTCTCTCCCTCACCGAGCGTCTGCAGGGTGGGGGTCTCTGAGGGTCTCTGGGTAAAATAGAGATAATTTTCTGTCTTTTGAGGCCCTTAGTAACAGGGTGAGAGCAGGCAGTCCTCTTCACAGAGACCTGCTGTGTGAACACACCTAATGCAGTCCCTCAGATTTCACCTCCTCCTCCTCTTCCTCCTCCTCTTCCTCCCTCACTCACAGAGCGTCTCCAGGGTGGGGGTCTCTGAGGGTCTCTGGGCCTCGCCCCTCTTCGTGTCTCTTCTCTCTGGCTCTCTCTGAGCCTCTGGTCCTGCAGAAAGCAGCCGATCTGAGGAGCTCTCCTCCTCCTCGGGGGGGTTCTCCTCGTTGGACTCGGACCCCGGCAGAGCTGTGTACGTCGGGACGGCGTTAAACATGACGAAGCCCACCATGATGACCACGAAGGAGATGATGTAGAGCGTGGAGAACTGAGAGAGGAAGAGATGTTACTGAGAGACGCCATGTTTACACGTTACATGTTTTATCTAACTGCGGTTTCAAAGAATCAGAATCAGGTTTATCACCAGGTAGGTGGACACGTACGAGCAGTTTGACGGAAATGTAATTAGATAGACTTATTCACACTTTCTTTTTCTACCACCTTCAGCTGTTCATAGTCCATACAGGGAAGGACAAGAGGAAAACAAATAGGAATCAATCAAAAACAAACAAGTTTAGTTTAGAAAAACTAGCATTTAGCATCCTAACAGAAACAGTCTCTGAGGCAGCTTTCATTGCCTTTTGCATAATATTAAAAAAGGGAAAGTCATGTTGATGTGAGAAAACAGCCTGATGCATATCACCTTGAATACACATTTGAAACAGCTAAAGTCTCAAAGTTATCAAAGTGCCTCACGCTGTAGTGGAAGAGGAAGAGTCCACAGAACAGGCTGAACAGGTCGGCGGTGAGCAGAGACAGATTCACCGCCGTGGCACTCGTCATCTTCACCACCACCGGCATGAAGCTGTACAGAGAGTACATACACAGAGCATACACTGCAAACCACAGGGCTACACACACACACACACACACACACACACACACACACACACACACACACACACACACACACACACACACACACACACACACACACACACACACACACACACACACACACACACACACACACACACACACACACACACACACACACACACACACACACACACACACACACACACCCAGGGCCGTCCCTCCCTACAGGAAGATCACCTCGCGGAGGGGGCCTCATCTTGCGGAGGGATCCTCAACTGAGCCGCAAATGTGGCGCACTTATGCGTATATGCCTTAGTGTGGCGCGGCTCTAGTAGCACCCCCCACCCTACTCGCGAAACAGAGGGCCTCATCATCTAACTGTGTGTGGGGCTTCAAGTTGGCCAGGGACGGGCCTGCACACACACACACACACACACACACACACACACACACACACACACACACACACACACACACACACACACACACACCAAATGGATGCCTGTCATACATGAATCTTAATATCTGAACAGTAACTTCCTTTATTATCAAAACTACTAATATTGGCTTAAGCACCGTTGTATAGAGAGATGTATCAGCAATGTAGTAAATGTAGTAAAGTACATTTACTCAAGAACGATTTCGGTGTATTTTCCCTGAGTTTTAAAATCTTATTCTTCTAGTCCGCCACCTTTTGGAAGCCAATATTGTAATTTATATTCCGCTACATTTATCTGACAACATTTTACATATTCAGATTATAGGCTAATACAAAATAGAAACTAGTAAATCAAGTATGATATATCATTATAGGTTAAATTATCTAGCAACGGTATATAAGTAATATAAAGTAGTTCCACCTTTACCAGCTGTGATTAATACATTCATGCACCAATAGTCATAATACAGTAAATACATACCCAAAAATTACTCTACTTTTGGTACTTTTAGTATATTTGTATGCCCTACTTTTGTACTTAACTTATGTAAATGTTTTAGCGCAGGACTTTTACTTGTCACAAAGTATATCTACAACATTGTAGTATTTCTACTTATAAAATAACATATTTGATAATTATAAAGTCAAATATCTGAGTTCTTCTTCCACCATTGCTTATAAGCACTTGAATATACATAATGCTTTATAACAATAATAATTACACATTAGAGTTGATAATATAAATGAATATGACTATGTTAAATATCATAATAATTCATGTATTATAATTCATTAATGTCATATTTTCCCCCAAACTCAATGTACTCTTATTTCAATATGTTATAATGAACATTTATTTGTAAATTATAATAAAAAATATGATCGTTGCAAGAAAAATTATGTTAGTGACCAGCAGTATTATAAATAATGAGTCTTGACCTTATTAGTCATTATAAATTGTTTTATAAGGTTTTATGCTTACTGTATCAAGCTGTATAAATGCTTATAAAACCGTGCTAAAAGCAGATTATGACTCCTTGTAAGTATGTTTTTAAAAGCATCATCTAAAGTGAACTCCTAAGTTAATAGTTTGAGATATGCAAACAAACACACACACACACACACACACACACACACACACACACACACACACACACACACACACACACACACACACACACACGGTATCAGGGTGTATCGGTTTAAGTTTCCGCCCTTCCATTTGTTCCCTGTGTCCTCCTTTACTAACTGACTATATCTTCGCGTTATGAGGCGTATCCAAAAGGTTTTTATTTGAAAATGCTGATGTGGCACGAGCTAATTAACAAAGTGTGCCTTGTAGGTGGTGGGGGGGAGGAGGTGGTGCCCCCTTCCTTTGTTACCTCCTTTTTTGTGCCCTGCCTACCTTTTTCTTTATTTCTCTGTCTCTCTTTATATTAGTGGATGTGCAAACCTCAAAGCATGGAGCGGATGTTTCCACAATCAGCACTTCTAAATGTAGACCACAATTAAAACCTATATTAAATTCACCCTCATTCTTTTCCTTTAATCCCTATTGCCCATAATGATCAAAGTGCATAATTAATTTCTGCCAATTCAGGATATAATATAGTTCCATTTATCTTTTTAGCAGTTCTGTGTAGTATTCTTCACACAACTGGATCCAAGTCATCCGTTGGATTAGTGATAATGTTGATAATCTACCCGCCTCAACACATTTCCTGTTATTTAAATCTTCCCCTCTTTGATGATCGTACTGTAGATATCATGTTCCTATAAGCTGTTGTTGCAGCATGGAATTGTGTTGCATTCCCCCCTCTAGCTATATAATCGTCCTGACTTTATTACTGCCCCCACAGACTTTGCTGTAACCATAACTATACATATTGTCATGTTTCCCTGCTGCAGCCACACAAAGAACACTCACCTGGCTCTCATTACTCTGGCACTGTCCAGCTCCAGCATTCTGTCATGCTGCTATACGCAATAACACACTTTACAGCGTTTCAAGCCGCGTAAGATGCACATGCACTGCAGGTTAAGAACAAGCATTTAATAACAGCTTATGTTTAGATTTCTTACATGCCATGAACAAAAGTGAATGTTGGAAATGGTTTAATACTACAAGGAAAAATATCAATTTTCTTTGTAGTGATCTGAGCTCTTGATGTTACTGAGAGAGATACTTTCTCAGGAAATGATGAGAAACAGCTGAGAAACAGACATGTTTTAACCATGTGCGGCAGGCTGAAGCAATAATTGGTTGAGCTTGAGTTACATTTTTAATGCTAACATAACTTATGTTAGGGAAGAATACGATTAGTATTATTATCACTCTTACACCCATGTTTCCATCAAACAAAGTTTTTTTAAACATTGAAAAACCTTCTAAAGATAGACAATAAATGGACACGTCCCCCAGATTGCCATGTTTCCATCATTGCCATTTGCAGCTATAAGGTTATTTGTACAAAGAGTGGATACTTATTCAAACCAGTCATTCTAAAAAGCCTTCGTGAATAAATCAACCTATATTTATTAGATTCAATTAATTGGTTTGTCAACGTTTATTTAACAAAATTCCATGTAGGAAAAAAGGCTACGCTACACGCAACTGTTTAACCACACAAATACATATATATATATATATATTTATATGTATATGTATATATATATATATATATATATATATATATATATATATATGTCACTCAGTCACAGGGTGG
>NW_011350074.1:0-2032 GCF_000735185.1 Notothenia coriiceps
GCGGATACGACTGTTACCGTTCTCGTGTGGCTGCAGCCTAAAGCTGTAGTAATATGGACAAGGAGACAAAAAGGCTTTTTTATTTGTTTCTGTCAAATAGCCAGAATGGACAGTTTCCAAATGTTCCCCCTCAATCCATCCAATTCATATTCTGTAGTTATTCTCCGTTCCTTCACCACCAGTCATTTCAATGGAGCACAGGGTGTATTTTCTGGCATTCTCTCCTGTTACGTCCTCATCTCTGCCAACATGTTAAACAAATGACTGATGAGCTCAAGTTCTGCCTGCCTGCTCTCCGGCCTGCTTTGAAGAGGCGGGGAATGGAGAGAGGGAGAGGAAAATCAATCTGCCTTTCACTAAGTCTTTATTAGTTTGCCTTTTTGTCAAGCGCCTGGGTCAAACCCAATTGGGCTGCTTCCTAAAGGGAAAGGTCAAGTCAATAAAGTGTGTGTGTGTGTGTGTGTGTGTGTGTGTGTGTGTGTGTGTGTGTGTGTGTGTGTGTGTGTGTGTGTGTGTGTGTGTGTGTGTCTGAATGATGCAGTTGTGCAAACTTATTTGTGTATGGTTAGAGAGGGAGTTTTTAGTACTCTACATGCATGACGGATGGTGAAATTGGGAAAGTACAAACCTTGTGTACCCCTTGTTAGATAAGCTAGGGTTGCTTATTTTCAAAAGTTGTCAAACTGGAAAGAAGCTTTCATTTGAATTGGCATTTCACCTCAAAGTTATACATATATCTATTGTTATGGTTTTTGAGCCACGCTTCTTCAATCCCGCCTTGATTAGATATAACAACATTTGAAAAAGTCATAGTTCCTTAACACTTTTAGCTTTTATTGCTCCATTTCTGAGCGGATAATGAAAGTAATCATATCACCAAGACTTCAGTGTTCGTGTTTCATTTTAACGTCTCTGTTGTCGATAACTGTTGCTTCCTACAGAGTGCTGCTTTACTGCCAGAACTGGGTTTTTAACCAAACAATCAGTCGCAGATATAGATTTCATCTCTTCTCTCCTCTTCTCCCCAGGCAGCCGTCAGCTAATATTGATTAGTGTGTAATGTTGCTTATCAGGTTGGATTGCTCTGTTGAACGTGTTATCTGCACTGAGCACTGTTAAACACCAATCAGGCTATTGGGAACGATGCGTTTTATGACCCCGATCAGGTCAGTGAGTCTCGGCTTGTTAGGAGTGACAACATCTATGAAATCAACACCAGGTCTGATGGGGAATTTCTTTTTTACTGGCCTGAATTTATCGACGTGGATTCTACTCAATGAATGATCATAGATAAGTCAATGGTGGACAGTGAAGTAAAGCTCTGCGTTTACATTGATAAAGAGGTTATGAAGAGGATAGCCATATTTCCCCCGGATTTTATGATAAACATATTGAATTCTTTATTGATTTGAAGTGCTCTAGCTCAGTGCTTCTCAAACGTTTTTCAGTAATGTACCCCCTTTGAAACATTTTCTCAGCCAAGTACCCCCTGACCGACCCCGAACATTTTTGATCGAAAAAGCCTATATAAATAATTACAATATAGTGATGTTCCCTCAGTGTGTGATTTGTTAACTCCTTCGTGCATGCATTTCAACAAACTAAGGATATTTTCATCTTCATGCATGAAAAAAAATAGCATAACATTTTTATAAAACAGAGTTTTTCAATTTAAGTAATATGTTTAACAAACCAATGAACAAAATGATATATTGTGAAAAACTAATACAATACACACATTTGACATGTTTATATGAGGACACCCTTGGTGGTTCTAGGAATATTTTATATAAAATTGTGTTTTCTATTTAACTTAAGATAATTTTTTTAATCATGCATGGTATTTTTTTAATCAACCTTTTTTTTTTGTTGAAATCTCACATACCCCCTGCAGTACTCCAACGTACCCCCAGGGGTCCGCGTACCCCCATTTGAGGATCACTGCTCTAGATGCTGTCTGTATCTGTCTCTGTTTGACTGATGATAGCAATTTGACCTTTTCATATTATCGCTTGGGAATCATACTAAATGG
>NW_011350075.1:0-2192 GCF_000735185.1 Notothenia coriiceps
TTGGCCCTGAATTATATTGAAGTAGCATCAATTGAAAAGTAAAAATAACTCAAATTGGAGTGCAACACTTGAATACATTTACTTTATGTGGCTTTAGTTTTTCATTTCATTTAATCGTTTATTCGGCAGGGACAATGTACAGTAATGAACACTTAAAACATTCAAATGTGTCAAGCGTAACAGCTCCAGATTTAGCTTTTGAGCTCATTTCCATCCGTAGTCCCTCACATACAACATTTAAGAAAATTACATTTCACAAACATAGCGAAAACAAAACATGATATGCAAAAAGCGCAAAAGAGCAAGAGCAGCATACACAAGTATTTATCACATGGCAGTACAATGTAGCAGCTACGACATATAAAGTGCAAGAGAAGATAAAAGTGCTACATAAAGTGCAAGAGGAGATACCCCTGTATTAAAGTGCATTTAGCAGTTATCACACGTCTGTTTGTTTCTCAACCATTCTTTGAGTTGACCTTTGAAGCTATTGAGAGTGGGACAATCCCGTATATCAGTTGGGAGGCTATTCCAGACTGAGCTGCCTTTAACGGAGAGGACATTTTGTCCAAAAGTGGTCCGTCTAGTGGACTTCACAGTCTCCTCTGGTTTCTGACCTACACGTAGTGCAGCGTCCAGTGTGTTTTTTTTGGATGAATTCCCCTTATCGATCATATACTCTCAACCTAGACATTTGCTTACTTTTTTCACTCCACAATATTGTTTATAGATGTTTGTTGGCTCTGTTAAGAATAATGTTCAAATTTTATTGTATTCATTCTGAGTCCTAATGGATCAGTGTATCCTTTCAGCACTGCAGCACACTGACTGACTGACAGTGTGTGTGTGTGTGTGTGTGTGTGTTGTGTGTGTGTGTGTGTGTGTGTGTGTGTGTGTGTGTGTGTGTGTGTGTGTGTGTGTGTGTGTGTGTGTGTGTGTCACTGGCTCATAAACCCCCAGAACAGAAATCCTTTTGGAAACAGTTGATGCACTTGAGACCATCATTTCACTCTGAGAGGCTTCAGCTGTCCAGGTGGAAATCAAGGTCAGAAATATTTGTGCTGCACAAATATTGCCTGATATGTAAGACGTATGTATTTGTATTGGATATCAAATGTCCATCCATTTGGATTACACAGTTCTTACATAAACCAGACACATTGATGCTATGTGTTTTGAATACGCAATAACATCTGTATTCTTATCATCAATAGACCCAATGTGCTTTATAATCATAAGAACCAGGCTGTATTCAGCATTAATACATATTAATAAAGCCTACTCATTCGAAATTCATAGGTTAATGTCTTTAAAATGAATAAAGCGTTTTTTTGTTTTGAATTATCAAATTAAAATAGCTTTTAAAAGTGTATTTCAATAATTCCAATCTACTAAAGTGCATCCAATTTATGCATTCTTTTATTAGTAAATCTCATGTGTTTTTAATTTATAACCACATTTCGGGCCAATCACCCCTCAGTACACGAAACAATGTAATGCTTAGAGCGGTTATTGTGCAATCACTTTGTTCACAAATAATTTAAATGATGGCCTCTGTGGCCAGTTCACTTGATTCTTTCATCTGGAAACTGCAGTGCTAAATCCCTTCTGAGGGCAGGATTTGTATACTAAACAGTACTTTATCAACAGCTTTGTGTGGATATTAAAAACACTTAATATCATTTATATCATTTTTCATTTAAAATGTTTTTATTTAATGATTTGTTTAAGGCAAACATAACCCCTTGAATACATTAAATAACGACATAACAACCCACACACTAAAAAGGATTAAAAAAATAAAACAAACATATAAGATATAGCTCACAAAGAATGCATCATTAAGGCGAGACACCCCAGGTGAATAGGGTAATTTTTTTAACTTAAAGGTATCAGCTAGAAATTTCTCCAGTTAATTACTTACAATAAGGCAATTGTCTTTTGTATTACAAGTTTTCTGAAATAGCATGTTTAAATATGCAAATTAGCCATTATCTCATCAAATATGTGCATATTTTAACACATTTCAGGAATCTAAATCTGAACTTTGGATAAAGCCAGGTTAAAAATTCTTGTTTCATTTTGTAGTCATATTAGTATCTAAGGCTTTACTTAACGTCCAATATATTGCATTGTTTATTTTGGCATTTGACAATCACCTTCCCTGAATTTGACTCAGGTGTAACTAAAGT
>NW_011350076.1:0-4707 GCF_000735185.1 Notothenia coriiceps
AAGCATGCATATCAGTGTATCATAATTAACTGAGTGCTCATTCCCTCTCTGGTGGCCTCATGTGAGCGTTATATGGGTTACTCTGTGACCCTGGGGCCGTGATAATTTATTTCAAATTGGTATTTTTTAATTAATGCTGCCTCGGTTGCTGCTGTGATTGATGTGCTAACACTTCCAGGGCCACAAATCACCACGGAGAGCAATTAATGGGCATTGCATGTCAGAAATGTCGGCTTTTATTTGACTTTCAATTCAAGGGAAATTATGGTTATTTTTCTTTCTGTTACATAATCCCAGCAATCCGGAACATTCCTGAGTTTTTTCAATGAAATCCGAGTGTGCTTTGAGGCTGCTCGGCAGGGCTATCTTTGGAAAGACGCATTATTGTACCAAGTGTACTTTAGTATTTAAGGAATGCATCTTTCCTCCGTTGCAGGATAACCATTTTTGGACTTGAGTCCGACGGTTTAAAGCCTGTTGTGAGAGTTTCTCCTGCCTCTCAGAGCTTCAAAAACTAACTTTGCAAATTAAACTTAAGTGAAAAGATGCTGGAGGGCTCATGTTTCAGTTCATTGGCTGAAAAACCTTCTTTAAACACATTTTGTTCAAACCTAGACAATTAACTTGGAATCAAATAACTTCAAAAGGACATTTTATGCTTATTTTGTACACATACAATGCAATGTAACAACTCTCAAGTTTCTCTGTCTGTTTTGATCTTTTGCCATCTCATCTTGATCACCAAAAGCCAAGTATACATGTTCACAATGATCATTTCCAACAAGGAGGTCAATATATCAAAAATAGGGTTGTCAGATAGGAACAGAAGCTCCCCTACGGTGCAGGGATATGATACAAGACATGCAACAAGTGACCAGTAACACCTTCGTCTATTAGTAGAAAAAACAGTTAAAATAATTCGGCGGTTCTTTTTTATCTGGGATCTAACTCTTCAAAGACAGCAGGTCACTTCTACCTTTTTGGAGGCGTATCTTTCGACGAGATTTCGAGAAGCTATTGTTTTAATTGGATTTCCATCACTGTGAATGACGGCTCTGGAGAAAAACCCTGACCAGACGTTAATCTGGATTAGAAAGGTTTAAGGGCGGCGGGGGCCTCATCACATAAAAAACCCTTTGAGTGTAGACTCAGCTCATTACGTTGGAAAGTGAAGAGCTTAGATTGTGTTTCCTCTCATCATGGCTGAGTGAGTTTGGCGGCTGTTTGAGCTATTTGATGTTTGGCTTCAATTATCAGTGCTTTGGATGTTTCTCAGACTTTACTGGATGATGATTTGTTCAGCACCTGTCCTGTGAAGAGTTTTCTGTTTCATTCGGCCTTGTAACCGTACAGTATGCTTCACTTACACCTGGGAGTTTGGAATTTGTGTCTGGTTAGTGGTTTCCTAAAGTCTGGTGGAGATATTATTTGATGTATTGCTGAAAAGAGACGAGTTAATGCCAGTTGCACCACTCTGATACCAGTGAACCCTGTGCAAACACCTTTGAACCACCTTTCTGTCTATGTCAGAATCAGACTTCCTATAAAGCCAATAATCAAAGGCTAAGGCAACATTTTAAACTTCATGCATGCACACAATAAAGTAAAGAGTTCTTTAACTAGTCCAAATAAATCAAAAGCCAATGAAGTCAAAGAAACACCTTTCTAGTGCTTCCTCAGTGTTAATCATCTTTGCGTGACATAGAAATGGTTTCATGAATATATGAAACTTTATAAGATCATAAATCTTACCGCACAACTAATTGAATGAAAGTTTAATATTTATTTTATCTGTTAGGCTGTAATGATGTTCAATGTTCCACTAAATCTTTGGAATTTCAGATTTATAATTAATCCGTCCCTCTCTAAAAGTAGTGTTAATACAACACTAAATGGTTTTTGCCAAAAGCCCTTTGAGGGAAACTTAATTAACAACCTGCATTACGCTCACTGACCATGCTTTTGCATTTGAATAGTTTTTAACCCTCAAGTAGATGAGAACAGGATGTTTTACTCACAACGATCACCTGGCACAACCCTACAATCTGTAATCCCACCCTACATGAACTGGGACCATGAGTTAATGCACCTTCTTTGGGAAGCAGAATGTCTCTTTGTGTTCTGCATTGTCCTTAAATCTATTCAGGACTGCAGCCTTTTCATTGCTGAAAGCACTCTGTGAAAAGATGGAGTCATCGGCAAAGAGGGTACGCATAAAAGACAGGGAGGGTTCCACTTCCTCTGGACGTTGTTTCTTTCTGTAGGAAGTGGTTTCACCTGTAGATTCACACAGTGCTGATGCTTCTTGTTTATGTAATAGGATCATTGAGAGAAACTTAAAATTAGCGAGGATTTCTATTCATGTTCTTCGCTTGGGCTCCACTTTACCTGTGTTTCTATAGGTGTTGAACCTGGTGAATTCAAAGAAGGCGGTTGCTAACAAGTGTCTAAATAAGACTAGTAAACGTCATCACACCCAACATTAGCCATCTTTAGCTTAGCGGTGGTGACGTGAAGTCATGTGACCGTGCTGTAGTTCCTTTTATAGCCCAACATTAGCCACCTTTAGCTTAGCGGTGGTGAGGTGAAGTTATTTGACCATCATTTAGTTCCTTTATAGCCCAACATTAGCTGCCTTTAGCTTAGCGGTGGTGACGTGAAGTCATGTGACCGTGCTGTAGTTCCTTTATAGCCCAACATTAGCCACCTTTAGCTTAGCGGTGGTGACGTGAAGTCATGTGACCGTGCTGTAGTTCCTTTTATAGCCCAACATTAGCCACCTTTAGCTTAGCGGTGGCGACGTGAAGTCATGTGACCGTGCTGTAGTTCCTTTTATAGCCCAACATTAGCCACCTTTAGCTTAGCGGTGGTGACGTGAAGTTATTTGACCGTCATTTAGTTCCTTTATAGCCCAACGCCTTTAGCTTAGCGGTGGACGGGTGAAGTCCATGGAACCGTGCCTGTAGTTCCCTTTTATAGCCCCAACATAGCACCTTTAGCTAGCGGTGGGTTGACGGGAAGTCATGTGACCGTGCGTATTCCTTTATACGCCCAACATCTAGCCTCCGTTTCGCTTCAGCGTGATACGTGAAGTCATCGGACCGTCGCCTTTAGTTCCTTTATAGCCCAACCATAGCCTCGCCTTGCATTAGCGTGGATGACGTGAAGCATGTGACCGTGCTTTTATTCCCCTCCCTCAGCCCAACCATAGCCTCCCTCCTTTACGCTTAGCCGGGTGATGACGTGAAAGTCATGTGACCGTGCTGTAGCCTTTATAGCCGCAGAATGCAACCTGTGGTTCGTCCCAGGGATCGGGAGATCGTCAGAGATGAACAGTGACCCGGCCTTGCGGGTGCCGTGACTTAATAATAGAAATAATCTCAGGGTCAGAGCCGCCCCCTGACCCCCCTCCCCCCCTCTGCAGGCTCACTGCTTTAACGGCGTGGAATGCGTCGAGGAACGTTCCATGTGAACACGGTGACGGACGACGACTACGCCCTTCGTCTCGGGTACCAGGACCTGGCGTCAGCTGCTAACTGGTGGATGGAAGCAACGGAAGCAGCACGTACTTGGCAGTCGCTCCCTTCAGAGCGGCTGCGCAGCCCGGCCTGCAGCTCAAGGTACAGACACACTTAACGAGTCAGAGCGTCCTTCATCTGCCCCACAGAGGGGACACTTTAAACCGAGTGTATATAAATATATATTAACGTGAAATGTCCCATGTTTCTAAAGTCCTTCAGTTCAGCCCGATGAGAGGGGAAGACAGCTGTGCACATGTCCATCATTAACAGATGTCTCTAAGAGTGACCGCTTGAGTGAACAGAGAGGACATCCCAATGAAACCTGAGGGACTCCTCTGTCTCGCGTCACCCGTCCTCGTCTCTCTCGCTTCGTGCATCTTACGGAGGAGGAGCAATAACGGCAAGAAGGGAAGCGAGTGAGGGAAAGGAGGAGTCGAGAGGGCGTCATTGGAAGAGGCTCTCAGCAAACCAGCCAGCTAGCGGCAGTCAGAAATTGTATCTCTAATTAGCTTACAAATGAATAGGGGCGACCGAGGTCAGGTCAACGTATTCTGGTTGGAATAAACATCGAATTGAGTGTTTGGTGAAACCATGTGGAGGTGAACATGTTTGAAACCCGTCGCACCTTTTGGCAAAATAAATTAGTCGTTTTGTTTAGCTAATGACGCGTAGCTATGGCAGAGTTAGCTATGGCAGAGTTGAGCTAGTCAGGCAGCTCTCGCGCAAACATACACAGGGGGACATCGGGCGACGTTGGTCTATCAACTCAACCCCTAAAAGACGGAGGTGCTGTAGACCAAAACCAATCATACAACAGGCAACGATGAAACGATTTGGTAAAGCCAAGGCAGCAGAGCGCTCTGAATACTAGCATCTTGTCACACACACACCACACACACACACACAACAGCCACACACCACACACACACACACACACACACACACACACACACCACAACTAGGGCTCCGATTATGGCAAAATTACGTTACGAAATCCCAATATTTTTGTCAACTATTCGCAAATGCACGATTATTACATTGATGTATTCATTTCCCTTCATGTAAAACATCAATTTATTGGGAACTTAAAACAAAATAATCAATGTTTGACAGTGTATTTTTTAACGTGATTACCCTGAATGTAGAATTAAACGGAAAAACCATACGAAAATACCAATGATACATT
>NW_011350076.1:10263-15882 GCF_000735185.1 Notothenia coriiceps
GGGACGCACATAAAAATAATTGCGCCATCAAAAGATGAGGACGTGTTCGTCAATAGAAAGAAAGTACATTCCATCAACACGCAGATTGTTTATGATGCAACTTTTAACATTCTTGATGTTGTTGCAAAGTGGCCTGGATCTACCCATGATTCGCGTATTTTAATGGAGAGCGGTCTGAGGCAGCTTTTTGAGAGGCACCATGTACCAGTTGGGTGTCACTTGCATTTAACTTTGTCTTCACTTTCATTCATCATGATAGGGGGACTTGAACGGCGGTATGGGCTGTTATTGAAAGTGTTTAAGTGCTGGAAATATGCTCATTGGACAATAGTTTGCAGGGTGCTTTTAATTGCCTCCTTGATTTAATGCAATTTACGTATTTTTATTGTTTGCTCTCTCTCTTTAACGTGCATATACAACGTCATTATCGTGATCTGCACAAACTTGTCATCATGCGTGTATTCTGCTAACTGCACTGTCCATAACTATTTGATAGGAATACATATCTAGCCTAGGCTATTTCCTTGTTTTAGTGGGCTCGTTTGTGGAATGTTGCGGATGAGTTTCACCGAGACCGCCTGCTCTGAACAACCAATCACCGTACTGACCGCTTCTAAACTCATGCACGAGAATCGACGTCATCCATAGCAACGGTGCGTCACTCTTAGTTCACTCTTAGTGATTTATCCTTAGTATGAGTAGGTCTCAGCGGCTTTGTGAATAACTTTTAAGAAAAAACTCCTACGTAAAATGTTTTAGCGCGAGTTAGGAGCACTCCTAGCGGTAAGATAAAATGCTTTGTGAATACGGCCCCAGGTGTATATCAGTATGTAGTGTCTCTACTTTAAAGAGTCCTCTCCTGCTGGTGTTCAGGTGTATATCAGTATGTAGTGTCTCTACTTTAAATAGTCCTCTCCTGCTGATGTTCAGGTGTATATCAGTATGTAGTGTCTCTACTTTAAAGAGTCCTCTCCTGCTGATGTTCAGGTGTATATCAGTATGTAGTGTCTCTACTTTAAAGAGTCCTCTCCTGCTGATGTTCAGGTGTATATCAGTATGTAGTGTCTCTACTTTAAAGAGTCCTCTCCTGCTGATGTTCAGGTGTATATCAGTATGTAGTGTCTCTACTTTAAAGAGTCCTCTCCTGCTGATGTTCAGGTGTATATCAGTATGTAGTGTCTCTACTGTGACATGTGTCCATGCTTTAATGTTGCAGCACCTCTTTTCAACCTCTGTCTGAAACCAGAGCCCAGTCTGCTCTGATTGGTTAGCTGGCCGTGTCTGTGTTATAATAGCCATGATTTAACAGAAATTGCAACCGTTGTTTTTGTTTTTTCTTTATCGATGAGTGTTTTGACCTGTAGGGAAGGTGTTCTGAGACTTCATAGCACTTATACATTATTATATTTGGTACAAAACATCAATTTTCTGGCTTATATCCCCCCCAGTTTCTGCAGTTATTTAGACGTGGATCTGTTGCACTTTGGTTTCGGCTGGCAGTGTTGACATGTGCTTTTCTTAGATTGCAGCCGGCCTGTTGCCTGTCCTTGCAACAGAAAGCTTTCTAAAATAAGTGGATCATGATTTCAGATGAAGGCAGGGATGCAGGAGGGATTTTCCTGCGAGTGTTTTCCAGCAGCGCTGCATTATCAGAATACCACGCGCTCCTCGGTCCGTCTGTCATCACGTTCCCCTCACAGGACCACCTGCTGAGGGGAACCACAAAGATGAGTCCTCCATCTACGGCTTTATCCTCCATCCCTCAGCGCTGGCACTTCATGCTGCTGTTGCTGTTTGGATCAACATGAGCTCAACGTGACAACGAGCGCAGAGAGAGAGAGGTCTGTTTAAACTCTGCAGGTTGATTCTATATAGTGCCGGTTATACTTAGATGCTTCCTGTTACGATTCACATCAAGCTATGGCATTTTATTCCCAACCCTGCCGTTGTCTTTGGGTCCAATTTGAACTATTTCCAAATATATTTTTTTATCTGAGAATACAGGGTTATTTAATCTATTTGCCACTAAAATAACAAAGTTGAAGAAGAATGAATGGTTACTACATTCAGTGAATTAGGGGTGTTGTATTCAAATGTACAGCACCTGTGGTCTTCCTGGTTCAATTTTGATTTAATTTCTGATTCAACTTTGACATATACCTTCCTCTGTTTTTAACAAAATGATTTAACATTTAAGCCTTTTTTGAAACTTGAAAATTAGGTTAAATGTTGTTTGAATTAGGTTTCTTGTCCTCAACATCCAAGATAATACTATATATATTTGTGTTAAAGTGGTCATTGTTCAAAAGGGTAATGGAGTTAAATAACATGAACATGAACTTTATTTTATTTTAACTTCCCATTTAAAGTCAGTGTAATGTTTTACTTTTGCTTCTCTACAATTGGTCTGGAGCGTTTTTTTATTAGTAAGTAAAACGTTGTTCACGAACACTAAGCTTTGGTCAATTAATGAAAAAAGTTAATATCCTTGAGGGCTCTCTATTACTGATATCGGCACAAAAAATTATGTAAAAGCAAGTTGTGAAAAATGACAATGAAGTCAGGAAGACCCCCCAAATTCCCCCCAGAAATGACCAATTAGTCGACTATTTGCCTAAGACAGTGATTCCCTATAATTAGGTCCAACCTCAATATTGCCACGCAGTCTTGCGTCCGGTTTCCAGCAAAACCTGCATGTGGATCAGTTAGAGCAACCGATCAAGGTCCATCACTTTGTCCACGTACTTTTGTCCATGATGGGATGTGTATTCTGTCTTCCTCTCAGCCACTCTCGGTTATCTCTATATGCTTCAGAGCTGCAATGCTTTGCTGATCTCGTCTGGTGTGACGGAGGCCGTGTTCAAGGAGGCGTCCTCCTCCACCTCCATCTTATCTGGCCAAGAAATAAGCTGCTGTCGCCCCTTTAGCTTTAAAACTGATAAGCTAGGCTAACAGTTTAGCTCAGGATCAGATTCAGTAGACATTCCCAAGGTGACTGTTGTTACTCGATAAGCCGCTGACTACAGTTCAAATGTGAGTGTAGAAAATATAAAGTCTTACATTTCAGCTTTCAGGCATAAAGTCGGATTTTATTCAAGAGTATAACAGCTAACATTAATTCCTTAGCCTAAAAAGCGTACACTTTGAGATGTTTATGATATAATAAACTACATGCTAAGCTACAGGAATTAAAACTACACTACCCATGACATTTATTTGTATCAGGTTTCTTTAATGCTAATATTTAGCTTGCACACAACACAATTTACTTTTAAATCAAAGACACCGATATGTTCTATCCCAATTTTCATCTTTTTTTTTTGTCACGTCATGCTACATGCTAACATGCTAGCATGCTTCTTGATGTAGCTTTGATATAGCAGCTTTTAAAGAAAGTTTGTTGGCGTAAGTCACTTTGAAGATTGAGCCAAAGACTTGATAATCCAGGCTTTATTTGTGACTCAATTAATAATAATAACCACCTACAAATGAAGGGATAATGGGGGAATGAACATCTGTAGCATAAAGCCATTTATGCTAACAAGGCTAACGCTCCAGCACAGCGTTTCAACCTTCAGGTGATTTTATCTGCCCGGCTGCTGGCAGACGACCTCGCCTCGGGGGCGTCATAAATTGATTTCCCACTCCGCTTCATAACCTTCTGATGGCTTTAGATGGGCCGATTTAGATGCTAACTGCAGCTAGCAAGGCTAATGCCCCCCCCCTTTATCATAATGCAGCAGGTATATCTCTTTCTGCTGTATCATGCTGCTGCAGCTGAAGGAGAAAGAAGGTGGGGATGTGAGAACCAGAGTTTCTTTTTTACTGTCAACATAGTCTTTTACTTGCAGGATAGTTAACACATCTGGTTATACATAATACCTATTATACTAGGAGGGATTTATTGTACTTTAAAATAAGAATGTAGGGCTGTTTAACATCATAGACACTGCAGAAAAACACCAACAAAAAGAACTTAAAAATAT
Organism: Notothenia coriiceps; assembly: GCF_000735185.1. Classification (NCBI taxonomy): domain Eukaryota; kingdom Metazoa; phylum Chordata; class Actinopteri; order Perciformes; family Nototheniidae; genus Notothenia; species Notothenia coriiceps. The sequence goes on from NW_011350076.1 coordinate 14,250, forward strand.
TTTTTTTAAAAACCAAAAGTTCTGTTAGATGTTGGGTTACTTATTGCAATGCTCCCTACTTCCAATAGATCATGATTTAACCTGGCTTTTCTTTGACAAATGGCCAGTGCAATAATATACTTTCTTGATATTGATGAGGCATTTCAACCTCGTTTCTCCATGTGCTGTTATGCTATCAGTCCACCATTCATGTATCTTTGCTCACAAAAGTTCATTGAGTCTTAGTAAGCGTGCAATTTCAGCTGCAGAGGATTCCTGTGCTTCCCCTGCTGTGTCAGAGGTATTTATAACAAACAGACGGAGATAAATGCAGTAAAGTCGACTTTTCTTTCCCTTTTATAGTCACAACTCCTCAGCTGTTAGTGTGCGAAGCTTCATCTTTGTATTTGTCTTCCGAGTAGAACAAGCACATCTGTTCCCATGTCTCAGCTCTGCAGGGATTTGGTTTAATGGAGAGATGTAATGTAATACAGGGATTATTCTGTTGCAGTACAATGCAGACAGATCCAGTCTTTTTTTATCAGAGTGTACCTTTAACTCGGATCACTTCCCTCGAGTACTGCGACAAAACCTTTCAGGGGGGTCAAAGCCCTCGGGGTCCAGTTTCAGATTCTAATGCCAAACAGGCTGCTTTTCAAGAACTGGTTATGAAACAGTTTGCTCAGCCTGCAAGAAAATAACTGGATTTGAAATGGTTTCATGGGAGCAGAAATGCAGTCCAGAGCATCATTTAGAGAAGGGCAATTAGCTTTGCACAAAACATAGAAGCTAAGTAAATCAAATTACAAACCAAAATACAATTGGAATAGCTTTACAAACACATAGAGTACCCAAAAAGCTAATTTGTTGCTGTAAAATACTGTATTTAGCAGATTTTAGAAAAACCTAGAACCCAAAAAGACCAAGTGCACATTTCTGTGATGTTCGCCTGTATTCATGCTGCCTGTTGGCACCTGTTCTCACCCTTCACTGTCCGTGGTTTTGCTGACTCTAAATATCACTTTGCAGTCAGACTGAATACTTTAAATCAGCAGTTTTCCATATTAACACAATATTGGGATCAGAGGTTGAGAGTAGTAGAAGTCAGAGCTGTTGAGTATTGAAATGAGTGTGCAATTTTTGGACAGAAAACTTGAAATATCCCTTAAAGAAACCACGTGTTGAGTTAAGGTGAACAAATTAGCTTCCTAAAGGTTGAATACATGTCTTATTCTTAGTTTAAATGTCTTGAAAAAGGGATTAGTATCTGTCAAGCTGCACCTTTTAATGTTTAATATGAAGATTAAAAGAATGAAACATTACCATTTATGCTCTAAAAACAAAGATCACCTTTTCCCAACTTGACGGTATATTATGATATTATTGTAGGTCCAAACATTCAAACATGTCGGATTACAAACTCTGAACAAAATCACCAAAGTGTCTATTTACCCAAAGACATTATTAAAAAGAGAATGTGAAACCGGAGCGGGCAGAAATCTGATAACAGAGCAAGAACATAACCATTGTGATGGAGCCACCAATAATTACTGTGTGTGTGTGTGTGTGTGTGTGTGTGTGTGTGTGTGTGTGTGTGTGTGTGTGTGTGTGTGTGTGTGTGTGTGTGTGTGTGTGTGTGTGTGTGTGTGTGTGT
>NW_011350077.1:0-12678 GCF_000735185.1 Notothenia coriiceps
TGGGATTTCTCCACAGGGTTTTGGAAAATAGCTGGAAATAAGGTCTGTGGAAAACAAACCTGTTTGATAAATGCACGTTTTGTTTCAGCCGGATAATCTCCACATGTCTACCCTACTTTTATAATTTTGAATCATAAATCTAATCGATAGATTATAAAGGGTTTTAGGACGCGTCACTGAACCACTAGAAAACAACTCCATCGATCAAGCTGGCCGAAACGTTCTCTCCCTCTTCTTCTCATGCTCCCTGCTAGGGATGTCCCGATCACCTTTTTTTGCTCCCGATCCGATTCCGATCATTTGATTTTGACAATTTGCCGATACCGATTTTTCCCGATCCGATCTTTATGCAATGCATTAAGAGAAAAAAAAGCATTCAAGTTGTCCCTTAAATGTTATTTTTTTATTTAAATTGGATATTCTATCCAACATGGATATAGCTTCTTTCTTTCACAGCAGCATTGGATCAGTTCAGTTGTGCAGCATTGGATCAAAACAAAATAAAGCTTATCAGTACTCGTTAGCTTACTGCTACAATTAGACACTGCGCCCTGCCCACTCTGTTGCCAGATTTGAGAGAAATAAGCAACCAGGTCTATGAAAACAAGCCCCAAAGAAGCAACACATACATGATGTTGTGTAATTTGAAACCAAAACTAAGGCCTCAGGATGACTTTAAGACTTGAACATGGTCATTTTTGTTTTGTAACATTGAATAAAATAAAAACAAATAATAATTTAAAAAAATTTTTTTTTAAATCCGATCCCCGATTTTTTTCCTCCCGATTCCGATCTTTTGAAAATCACGTGATCGGCTCCGATCCCCGATCACGTGATCGGATCGGGACATCTCTATGTGTAACACTAGGCTCTAACAGAAACCTATCCTGAATACATTCATTATTAATGAATACCGCCTGTCTTCTCCCAATCAGGAAGCTCAGACACCAGCTTGCTCTCCCTGGCTCCGTGTTGTGGACTCTGCTGCCTCGCACAGCCCCTCAGACGTGGCTTCATTCAAGCTTCTGCGTTTCCTCCAGAGCCGAGTGAAGCAGCTCCGTGTAGAAAACCAGACCTACAGCTGGAGCCCATCGCCTGCAAACACTATCCCTTTAGATTTATCAGGATCTTATCTTACAACAGTGAGTATGTGTCTTAATAGCCACTAACTGCACTCACAGTATAAACAAAACAAGTACAGGCAGAAGTACGTACTGCATCTTTACATTTATAAATGACCAGTAGCACTGTCCTCTAGAAGCATCGTCCCAAACAGTCTGCTTCTCCTCAGAGGCACGCTGTCGCAGAAAGATACGTGTTAAAGTACTTTAATACGTACAAAATGACTGTAATGTGTTTTTATCATTCAGATTTCAATACTATCTCTGTGTCGTCCTCATATTGTTATAAAATGTAATACCAGTGTCTCCTTTACAGATCAACCAAGCTCAGGGCGTTGCTGGTAATATAAGTCACTGAACCATCAGGACAGTCTCAGGTTAAGGACACCTTACAAACACCATGTGTTGCATTTAAAGCTGTTTCTGTGGCAACATAAATGAATCATTTACTGTACATGTGCTAAAGAGTTCAGATTAACAAGCAGGTCACAGTGACAAATGACACAACCCAAGAGTTGATCATGAAGTTCACATTCCTCGTGTGAAGGCTGTCAAGTTTTATAGCTTATGGTTGCAATGAACTCTGAATGAGCGATGAACTGACTTTTCACTGAAAATCATGTGAGCAGATTTCAGAGAGCCTCGTAAAGCAGACCGGTCCTTGAAGGATTCCTTATGTTTAATCATCCATGTTCAATTACAATAAAATGAAATACAAAAAAAACGTTGAGTAGATTTCTGCCCAGTTCAAACTATTGGTTGCATTTATAACTTCTTAAATACCTTTATTAAAATATCTTAACTTCATAAAATAATCCACTGAGACTTTGTTAAAGATGGTTTCCCTATAATCACATCTGCTATCCCACATGCAGTCTGTTGTTTATGTGTTATCCCTGCTTCTGTACACACTGCGTTTTTAATAAATAAAGATCATTTATCACAGGGCTCCAATTGACCTTGAAATGGTATTGGTTAGTTTTAAATGTAGATTTGTCTTAGAAATTGAAAACTGTTGAAGAACCCAAAAAGTGAATACGTAATTGATAAAAATCCTACTAAGCTAATCGTCCTAAATACAGGGTATATGCAGGAATCCTGAAGTCAAATGTCATACTTTTAAGACCTTTTTTAAGACCCTTTCCATACATTTTAAGACCTCATCGCCACTTCCAGTCTTAACCGGTTACCTTGGCGACACACTTTACCTCACATTGACTATACAGAATTGATTGTCCTCCCTCCTTATCTTCCAACCATTTGCATTTCCCCATAACAATGTTTAACAACCGGCGTAAACGGACCTTCGCGCTATCAAGCAGTGAGCGTGCGATGTCCTGTTCAGATGACATAAATAAAGTACACAGAATCACACTACACACCTACGCAATGATTCCATTCAGGCAGACTGTAGAATACAACCTCTTTGGACAATTCATATACTTATTGAAAACAAGCTACAAAATGTAATACCTTGGAAAATGCCGTTTAATACCTTTTAATAGCCTTAATTTTCGCTAAATTGATTTATCAACTTTTAATACTTTAAGACCCCGCGGACACCCTGTAAATATACAATTGATGTATTGTTACTTGTTGCGGTCCATAGAGGTTAACCCTTGAAACCCTACTCTTCCCAATACTGCATGTAATGATGAAATCAACACAATATACATCCAACCAAAAATGGACATCTCTGGAAAATGTAAGAGTTTATTGAAAAACAAACAAGGTCATAACACTCGATGGCTAGTTGCAATTCTGGTCATGGATAAATACAGTATGAAAATACAATCAACTCATTAAAGGTGCATTTCCTTGACTTCTTTACTTACTAACAACTGTGGGTGGATAATACTCCTACCACAACAACAGCGAACAGGAAGTCACGCTTTGAGCAAACATGAACACACAAACAAACTCTTATGTCCTGGTAAATGCCAGAAGCTAAAACATAGAAAAACTGTACAAAACTCAGGTGCTGCACACTGAAGTTGAACAAAGATCAAAGTTATGTACAGTACATCAGTGAGTTGTTGGACAAGATTTGGCAAAAATGCTGTACAAAGGATGTCACTTGTAAGGGCAAAGGTTCATTCTGTAAGTCATATAAAACCAGTCGGGTAAGGCTGCCTATAGAAATGTATCTTGACATCATGTCTTGAGAGATTTAAATGAATAAAACTAGGTAAGGTCAGCCTTATTATTACATATTTCATATAGTTGATTGGGGTTATAGTCAAAAAACCTCAACGGCGTGACTGTAAAGCAAAACGTGAAATATTTATGTTAAGCCGAACTGACCGGTTTCAAGTGGTTCCAAGTCCTTCATGATCTTCTGTCGACTTCATTTCAAGTCTTTTACTTTGGCATGCTGCTCGATCATCAAGCACCATTACATCTCCATGTCCTCCTCTCCAGAGGTCAGGGCTACAGGGAAGCTGTACAGAGCAGAGTGTGTGTCTGCAGGCGGGCTGGAGGCGCTCAGGGGGGGGTGAGGGGTGGGAGAGGGACAGGGATTCGGGGGGAGCCGAGACACCGTCTGCTTTTTATGCTGTTTCTGTAAAGAGACCTTTCGCTTCCGACAGAAGGGATCTTCTGGAGGCCGCCACAACACCAGCTCCATGCAGGACTGGCTCCTAAAGAGACAGGAGGGGCGGGAGGTGAGATTCTAGGATCATTTCAACTCCTACATTTAAAAAGGGAAATAACGTAATTTTTTTTTTTTTTTTTGAGCACAATTTATCTCTTAAATATAAAACTAGTGGACTAATTCTTTAAGTCACAAAAGAGTCAAAATATAAAAGTCTTTTACAAAAAGTCAACCAGAACTATGTTTGTCTACAACAGTAACATGCTACTTGATGCAACAATGCTATCTAGAAATATCACATTTATAAATATAATGATATACACATGTAAAGGCCATTTTCCTGCCCAATACATGTTTGTACTTTACGTGCATTTTGCTGATAATACTTCTGTACTTTTATGCATCAGCGGAACACGAAGCCTATAACTTCATGAGACATTAAGCGTTTTAATAACAGAACGAGGATACGTACACAGACTGGGCCACTGTGTGCGGCAGGATGTCACTGATGCCGCGCTGCAGACCCTCCTTCAGACTGTCGGACATCACCAGCACTGGTCGTCTGGGGGCGGGCTCTACATCGAGGTCGTCATCCTCGTCGTCATCCTCCAGCGTTATCCTGATCACAGTATTTGCTTAATGCCTACAGTCTGTTATGATGTCACCTTTGCGTGTGATAACAACATATACTGTAATACTATCACCACCTCTGAATGGTGACACAAGCTCATGACACATAAGAAGTTGGACCGACAATATCTTAATAAAAATGTTTTCCACAAAACCAAACGGCAAGACAAGTAACGACAATATTGAATGGTCACACATGTATATCGTTTCTGACCAGGGAAGCGAAGTTACACTTATAACAAAACCAAACAAACACATTAACAAATTACATTACATGTTTCTTGTTAGACGCTTTTATCCAAAGCCACTTACATACTCAATACTGTGGACAATCCCCACAGGAGCAATTTGGGGTGAAGTGTCTCAGGGACACAACGACATGCTGACTGCAGTGGGGTTTGAACCTGTGACCCCCTGATCCCAACACCAAGGCTCTATCCACTGCGCCACACACCTCCAATATAAGAGTATATTAACTTTGTTCTATTTTAAAAGCAGAATATGTCAGCCTAATAAAAGTCAATTCAGTGGATAATCTAATCAGTAACACATTTGTGACCTTTCCAGGGTGACAATTATCTGTGAACATTTACACCTGAATTCATAAGTGTGTTAAATTGCAATACAGGACTTAATCATTTCACAGTGTGTCCTATTAACACAGGATGTCTAAGAAATGTGGGGGCTAATTGGAGGTAGGACTTTTCTTTATAAGGTGTGGGTGAAAGGTGAGCAGTCAGATAGTTGGTGGCTTTTTGGTGCCTCTTGCATACCTGTCTTCGATCTCCTGTAGTCTCCTCTGAGCGGCCTCTATCTCCATGCAGGAGCTCTCTGGATCGGGTCGGGGCAGCGTGGAGGAGGGCTGCGGGCTGTGGGGCGCTGGGCAGGGCTGTGGGGGGGCAGAACTGCTGGGCTGTGGAGGCAGAGGAGGGCGGCTGGGCGCTGAAGGCCAGTCATGATGAGTGCTAGTGTTGGAGTTCTCTGAAATGTCCACTTCTGCCTCGAACATTAACCTCCTCCTTTTAGCACTGCATCCTCTGAGATAAAAGCAAGATATTGACTTATTTTGATTTTCAAGGTTTTATGAAATGGTAAGTGAAACTGTTTTGCATATTTTACTTACTCATCATCAACTCTCCTCCTGTGCTTCCTGAGGCATCTCGTCTCCCAGCTGCTTTGGGACAGAGACAGGTGTGTTAAGACACTATATACCGGGTTCAGATTGAAAACATATTTCCCATGTTGCCATTGTATTTATGAAAAAAAGTGGCACCCAATAGTTTAATTTATTCATCAGCACTAACAATACATCAGCAATAACAATGTTCTTGCTTGTTTGAAGTGAATATGTCAGCACTTTTCTTATTGACCTTAGTTTGAAACTGTATGGTGTATTGCATTTAATTCGGTTTGGATAAAAGCGTCAACTAAATGAAATGTAATGCCAGATGCAAGTAGGGAATGTACACTTGCCAGAGCAGCAGTTACATACCTGTTAGACAGAGGTGCTCTCTGTAGGTGGCCAGAAGTACTTGGAGATCCGAGGTCAAATTCAGGATAGCTTGTGGGGCCTGAAAACGAATACATGGCTGGCAGAAACCCCAGCTCACTGCGTGGGGAAACAGGGTGATACATGAAGATACACAAGGGTCGATAGCTATAAAATATTGACACTAATCAGCTAAACAGTTGAAGACATTGTCTTTTACCTACGTCGCACAACAAGGTATAACACACTGTGCACATGGTTATCTAGCTAGCTACAACGCCACTGTTGCCTGTAACGCTACGGGTAAAATGGCTATAATTAAACCATGACACAGTAATACACAATGACAGATTTATCCCTACGCTGAAAATCAACTTTGAATAACTAAACCAGATATGTAACGTTAGTTTTAGTCATTATAGACCGACCTGTGCAGCTGCTCTGCCCCTTCGCCTTGTTGTTGTTGTTGTTGTTGTTGCTATCTTCAGTTTCCCCTTTGGAATAATCCCATTAGCTCGCGACAACAGACTCTACATGGTCTCACCGACATTACACTGATAACGTGTTAAAGCAGAAATAGCTTCCACATAGCAAAAAGTCCTTATGGGGTGAAGTGCTTGAATGGTAGGCTGGGTCAATCTGACGTTAGCTTGCTATTCTGAAAAAGTGAGTAGCGTGAGAAGTCGCCCAGGCTCCATAAAGTGCGTGTTACGTCAGGTGCATTGTGGGAATTGTAGTTACGGATGACAAACGACTTACTGAGGTTGGGAGCATAGACTGGGTCGGGAGTCACTAAAAAGTAGATTTCCTCAAGTACTGCTTTGAGGTATTTGTACTTTACTTTAGTATTTCCATTATATGCTAATTTAAACGTATACCCTTCTACATTTAAACGGGAAATAATGTAATTGTATACCACTACATGTATTTAACAGCTTTAGCTACTTTTAACAAAATGCATCTCTAAAAATGTAACTAGTGGACTAACACTAAGTCACGAAAGAGTCAAATAATTTGAATATTTTACAAAAACTACTTCCGAACTTTGTTTGTCTACAACAGTAAAATGCTGATGCAACAACATTTTCTAGAAATGTCTCATACAGTAATGCAGATATGTTACATACACACAAAAAGGCAATTTGTATGCACAATTGTTACTTTTTATACTTTAATTACATTTTGCTGATAAAACTTTTGTACTTTTACTCAAGTAAGATTTTGAATGGGGGACTTTAACTTGCAATGGAGTATTTTGAAAATAATGTATTGGTACTTTTACTCAGAAAAAGCCTATAAATACTTCGTACACCACTGCTTACAACAGAGTCTGTGTTAATATAGACAAGAAACGTTAACAAAGTGGTGTTTTATTGAAACACTAGTTGTTGCTACTTACCTTAGCAAACATTAGTTAAAATGTCAGTTTCCAGCATAGGTTTCCAGATACTGACTGGATTTGTGTAAAGCAAGATAAACACCTATTCTTGTTTTGTATGCTCGTGTTACCGAAGAGAATATATGATGACAAGATAGTTACCTCAACATCCCGATTATAGTCCGGCCCACAGCCTGTGTTTAAAAGCTTCCCACTTGCTTTTATCATCGCGTTGTCATCTCAAATGACCGGTCATGTGACAGAGTGAAATACTAGAGCTGTTTTCTCTGCCTCTGTTCTTTACTCAGCGTTTATTCTTCACACTGGAGTCGTTCCTGATGAGGTCAGACACTACTGTTTACTGCATGTAAAAGCTTACAAGCTAATGACTTATCTGCTGTGATACTGTTTTAATAACGATCTTATCATATTTACAACAAATCGCTAAAAAGATGTATATATACCTTATCCATGTGTGTATTGCAATTATTTTCATGTTTAGGGTTTGAAATCTGTTTTTGCTAAGAAAAATGTCTGGATCATTTTACAGTATATCTGTGTTGTTATCTTAACCTATGAGGCGTTTATATTTATGTATTTCCACTGTTTGTATTATCCACCAGGTTGCACAGAATGCTGTCTTTAGTAATAGTCGCAGGACTACTGGCTTTTGCCTCTGGTAAACCATGTGGTAAGTATTATTATATTCTGTAAACAAATCCAGTTTCATCAACTCATTTGAACCCTGGAAACCCCAGATGAACAAACTCTGATTCACTGAGTTTGACAGTCACTGATGTTGCAATCTGTATGACCTTCATGTTGCTTACTCTTTGACAAAAGTTGTGTAATTGAAAAATTCCATAGACCTGTGGCACCTTTTTGGTATTTTTAGTCATGTGGGTAAGATATCAAGGACAATGACATTTGGATATTCGAAACCTTTTTCTAAAACATATCACATTTTCAAAGTCGTTGTTTCCTGTTCTTCTGACCGCTGATGCTGTAATTCTGATTTTGCAATGCTCCGAAAGTTCATGTTGATGTCAGCAAGATACTCAATTATTTTTTATGTCTGCGATCAACATTTCTGAGAACCATTTTTTCTTCCAGAAACTCAAACATCTAATAGTGAGCTGAACATGTCACTCAATAAAAACCTCCTTCGCTCTCTGGAGACGCAGGAAGGACTCCCCAATCCCAGTGTCCACTTGGCATTACGGCTTTCTAACTTCCACAACCTTGCCAAGGAGAGCGAACACCTAAATAAACTGAAAAATGATTTGCACAATGACACTCAAAGGTACTGCACTGTTTGACACGACAAATTGCTTGCCATTCTAAATCTGTGTGTCCACTGAACTGATGTTTTCTGTGATGTTCTCACCTTAACCTAAGTAACTGTGTCTTTCTCAGCTCTCTCTCTAAGAGCCAGTCGGTGGTGGGCCTCTTGTCGCTGTACACTCTGGCTTTGAAGTCCTCCTGCTATGACCTCAACACAATCACCTTCACCGTCGGTGGAAGGAGTGAGACGCTGCTGACACACCTGAAGAATCAGATGGAACAAGAAAAAGAGCATATTACCTGTAAGTAAAGCAGAGTTTAAAGTTTATTTAGTGTATATATTTCATGTTTTAATATAACATTTTATTTGTATCCCTCCTCTCCTTTGCACAGTCAGCCACCGCCCTTTGACCAACTATTACCAGTACTCTCTGGGTGTGCTCGCTCTTTGCGTGAGCGACATCAGGGTCAACCATCATGTCACCCACAAACTCATCAAGGCAGCAGATCATGAGCAATTCAAACAAGGAGACACTGAGAGTACTGGTGAGTGTAACATGCCATTTTTCTCTATAATCTGTTAAAAAAATATCCCAATTCTTATGATATTAATTAATCCCTTTATGTCAGTCTACTTAACGCTGATACTGTGGAATAGGATGTAGGGCTGCTAACTGTTGGAGTAAAATAGTAGGACTTATAATACATGTGTTCTTTTATATATAACTTATAGAGTCACATTTCAGACTTCAAATTCATTAAAGTGAACTGCGAAAAATTAAGATATCGGGTATTCTCATCAAAATGTGTGTTTATTTGTGAGAGGAATCTGCTAGTTGGTAACAACCCTCATTTCTTTTTTTTACGTTTCAAGTTAATATTTTTCTTCAGTCAATTACACATATTTTCTCCTCTTTCTCTAGATACCTATGCCATGGCTGGAATGGCCCTCCAGTGTGTGAAGGACGCTGGTTCTCATGTGCAGAACGCTATGGAGCTTGACACAGTTCTCAGCAAGATCCAGCAGAAGCTCTTGGCCTCGCGTAGGGACGACGGTCATATTGGCAATGAGTTCAGCACAGGCCTTGCAGTTCAAGTAAGAATGTTTATTTTTCTATTTCATGCATAAAACGTTAAACAGCTAAAATGTTGCAGTCTTAATGTACTTATTTTCTGCCATTGTCTCCAAGGCTTTACTGGCCATGGGGCGCCCCGTTTCAGAGTGTGCTGCCTCGATGGAGGCCATGAGGACAGACGCCAGAAACAACAGATACCATAACGCCATGGCCATTTCTCAGGTTCTGCCAGCTCTTCAGCAGAAGTCATACCTGACAGTAAAAAGCAAGGAGTGTCTCAATGAGGATGGTATGAGCAGCATTATTTCTACCCTCTGTGTTCATCATGATTTAAAGGTCTCCTATCATGCTATTTGTAGGCATATATTATAGGTCTCAGATATCTAAAAAAATATAAAAAACATGTCTATGAAGTGTTTCGCTCAAAATACCAAACAGATCACCCATTCTAGCCGTGCCTCATATCCCTCTATTTCAGCCCTGTTACTAAAGTGCTGATTCTGGGTATAAAGCTTTAAAAAATATATATATATTGAAAGAAAAAAAAAGTGGGGGTGGAGCTTATGAATGTGTTCAAAGCCAGCCCACATTTCCGATATTACGTCATATCGGCAGCAAATCTGGATCACCCCGTTTTTAGAGATTTGGGTACGGAGGAAAAGAGAGAGGGTTTTATTTTCTGTGTGAATTCCCCGACACACCGGGGACACATATTTATGTATTAAAGACATCAAAAAGGGCATTTTGCATGATAGGTCCCCTTTAAATCTGTTTCTGTTCCCTTAATGGCTGTGTCATGGTGTGTGTCCTATTAGACACTCTGGTGCTGGAGCCCATAGATCCGGTGGTGGTTTTACCGAGTCAGACCAAAGTGACAGTGACGGTGGAGGTGGTGATGTCCAGCGGAGCAGCTGCTCTTTACTCTGTGGAAGTGCCAAAGGGAAGGTCTCTGTTGGAGGCCCTTGAACTTCTCAAAATTGAAAATGTTGGATTCACGTGAGTTCATATACTGTGTTATTGTGCTTCTCAGTTTTTTTTATAGCTTACAATAATTCATGATGAGTTTGATTGAGGACCATTTGATGTTGTTTGGCAGGTTTGACAAAGAGTCCAGTCTGTGGGGACCTTTCTTAAGCATGGTGAACGGAGAGCAGGCGAGACAGAACGACCGCAGATACTGGCACCTCTCCTCTGATGGCACTGCGCTCAGCGAGGGTAAACACACCTAAACACAAACATCACATATTACACTGTGACTCTTAAATAGAGCATACCCTTCATTCTGTGATCTGTGGCTTTGATTTCACTCTGCTTTTTGATCCCACAGGTATCTCCGATTTCAAGATTGATGCGGCTCAAAAGATCACCCTCAAAAACACCGTCTACTAAGAGTGAGTCACTGCTGATGCAACAGTGATTTATGAAGATCAGAAGAAGTTCCATTTTGTTCTCTTTTCTGCTGTTTAAACCGATGATTATACTTAAAATGATAATACTGAAGATCCCATAAACTGTGAATAATTAGTCGGACTGGTTTCATAGAATTTTTGCATTTCAAGTAGGTTTGAAGCTTGACATTTTATTTCATTTAGAACTAATTGAACAGACTTTGCTGTGAAAATTATTGCTTTGGTATGTAAATTGTAAAATAATGGATTGTTAAATCAGGCATGAATGTGTTTTCCAATATCTTACAAAATGTGCTTGTGCTTTTTCCAAACAAATAAATGGCTTTTTAAAAGGAAGACTTTCTATAAGTTTGTATTTCTGTTACAAACAAAATTATATTATTATTATATTATTAGACCTGTTAAGAAGAGAGCCAAACAAAACTTTGGCATTTAGTTATTTCCTAAAGCTGACATTGTATATAGGTTACAGATGGGAAAGTTATTTTATTGAATATCAAATGTAATAACTACATTTCTTTTAATTCAAATATATTAGGGAAAATAGCTGTAAAGCTTGTTATTGTATTCACAAAAACAATGGGCCATGGACGCAGTGAAATCATATATCTGTGGGGGTCGCTAATACATTACCAACAACCATTATTTTAATCACAAATTAATGCATGTGTCAATGTAATGAGTATTATTTACGTTAACGAGGTAAATAGGCTAAAAGAAAAATATATTTTCCAAAAGAACTACGCATCTCTTGAATGACAATGTCAATATGCCTGCACTGCACCTCCAAGGTGTGCATTACATTATTGCGCAATCTATGCCTGTGAGCGTGCTGCGCGAGCCGAGATGATGTGTTATGTGGTGTGCGTAGCTTAACCTTTTCATATTTAAGCTTGTAGCAAGTAGAGGGCTGCTGCTGTGTGAATGTGTGTTTGAGTGTGTGTGTGCGCGCGTGCGCCAGAGCTTCCGTTAGCCGGTAATTACCGGACTATGACCGGTAATTACCGGACTATGACCGGTAAAATATGCTGAAGTCCGGCAAATCTAAGGCCGTTTCTCAGTGTTGAGTATACCTGCTGCAGAGCCACTATTTCAAGCATATACATCATCGAGTGGCACCGAATGCTGGGCATTTAACATGCATTTAAACAGTCCTTCAGTCCACTCGATGACGTAGTATACTTGAAATAGTGGCTCTGCAGCAGGTTTCCCAGCTTAAGATGGTTGATGGTTTTAGCTGGTGTTAGGCTGGTTTAGTTGGTTTACCAGGGCAGGCTGGACAAGCTGGCTAGGCTGGTCTTGCTGGTTCAAGACCAGCCTGGTCAGCTAAACCAGCATAGCCCAGCATGGATGTCATGCTGGTCTATGCTGGTTTTAGCTGGTAGTTAAGCTGGTCTATGCTGGTTTTAGCTGGTAGTTAAGCTGGCCTATGCTGGTGAAGCTGGTAGTTAAACTCGTCGTGAAGCTGGTATTTATGCTGGTCTACCAGCAGTCTTGCTGGCGAAACTGAAACAGACACAGACAGACAGAGAGGGCGGGACACGGGGGAACGGTGAGACGGCAGTGGTTGAAACAAAGCGGTATAAAACATGGTTTTGACTGGCACTAACGGTCGGGGAGTGAAGATCAGTTGAGCATTTCTGTGACTCCGCCCAGCGGCTGCTCTTCTGAGAGGAACTGCTCTGACAGCTCTGTCTG